>NC_092647.1:26494535-26719535 GCF_039555335.1 Amphiura filiformis
AAATCTACATAAATCCTGTTTACACCAGATTTTCCTAAATATAAGGATATGAAACGGAAACAGCCGTGGATCTCTCAGCAGACCTTAAACCTAGCTGATGACAGGAAGAGAGCAAAGGCAGATGGAGGAAAGGAGGAATGGGCACGCTTAAACAAAGAGGTCTCCAAAAGTGTTAAGGAGGACAAAAGAAACTACATCGAAAGGAAGTGTGTAGAAATGGAAAGATGTAAGGGTGACTCAAAAATAGCTTTTGGTATTGCCAAAGAACTTACTAAGAAGTGGACCCCCAGGATGGATGTTATAAATGATGAGAAAGGTAACACTCTTACCGAAAATGTAGACATCAAAAGGCGATGGATTCAGTATAGTTCCCAGCTGTTTGAGGCACAAGATGACAAGGTGTATGTACAGTGGGAAACGAGTGAGGAAGAACCTCCACCATTGAGATCTGAAGTTGAGCTTGCCATGGAACAAATGAAAAATGCTAAATCACCTGGCATTGATAATGTAGCTTCTGAGTTGTGGAAGGCAACTGGGAAAGAAGGGATAGACCTAATGTGGCATCTATGTGGTATCATCTGGAAAAAGAAGAAATGGCCGAGAGACTGGTGCAGGGCAGTATTATTTTATTCCACTGCCAAAGAAGGGAAATTTGAAAGAGTGTGCCAATCACCGGACCATCAGCCTGATTTGTCATGCAAGTAAAGTGCTTCTGAAGATCATCATCAGGAGAATGAAGAACAAAATGGAGCAAGAAATATCTGATGAGCAGGCAGGATTTCGTGAAGGAAGGGGTACTAGGGACCAAATTGTCAATATCAGGAATGTGATTGAGAAATGCAGAGAGCATAGACTTCCTCTTTACATGTGCTTCATAGATTACAGTAAAGCTTTTGACTGTGTTAGCCACCCTCCGATGTGGGAAACTATGAAAAAAGATGGGTTTCCCAAGTCATCTTGTGGATCTGATCAGCTGCTTATATGAAGACCAAGAATCGGCAGTCAGAACAAGTAGTGGGGACACAGATTGGTTCAAGATTGGAAGAGGCTTACGACAGGGCTGTGTGCTATCACCAAACCTATTTAACATCTACTCTGAAGACATAATGAGAACATCTTTGGAGGGGTTTGAAGGTGGAGTAAAGTTTGGCGGTACAAGAATTACTAACCTGAGGTACGCCGATGATACCACTCTTATTTGTAGCAGCAGAGTAGAGCTGATTGATCTTTTGAAGAGGCATCAAAGAGGCCAGCGAAGAAAAACACCTTCTCCTGAACACAAAGAAGACACAAATAATGGTTGTAGACAGAGAGCGGAAAAGTGATGAGTTTGTGATAGATGGACAGCAGATTGAGGAGGTGAAGCAATTTGAATATCTGGGTTCAATGATTAACAACAGTGGTGACAGCACAACTGAAATTAAGAGAAGACTGGCTATTGCAAGGACAACTGTGCAGGGCATGTCAAGCATATGGAAAAGAAGAGGCCTATCCATTGACCTCAAGGTACGCCTACTTCGTGCAACTGTGTTTTCCTTTGCCACTTATGGATGCGAGTCTTGGGCTATGACCAAGAATGATAGGAAAAGAGTAGATGCTTTTGAGATGTGGTGTTACAGGAGGCTTCTACGAGTGACATGGAAAGACAGGAGAACAAATTCCTGGATCCTCGACAAGATTGGTACAAGTCTAACCATCAGAAGCGGCATAATGGAGAGAAAGCTGAAGTACTTTGGCCATATTGTCAGGAAACATGGAGGTGTAGAAAAACAGATTTTGCAAGGGGCTATGGAAGGCAAACCAGGAAGAGGACGTCCACCAACATCTTGGACTAATGACGTGAAGCTGGTTTCTAACCAAGGAATGCAAGGTGCAACGCACTTGGCATCAGATCGAGTGAGATGGCGTACTCTTGTGAAGACCACAGCAGCGCTACACAGCGCCACCTGACACAGAGAGAGAAGAATATGAAATGGAATGACTAAATACCAAAATTAATATAAATAAAAGCTTAAAATCAAAAAAAAAAAAAAATCATGGGTTTTTACCCATACCCTGCAGTAAAAGGGTTGGTTCACATATATAACATAGATGGGCCTACAGATATGCTGAGTAATCTGGTAGTGTAAAAATTACCTACCCCTCGTACGATGAGGGTTTAAAAAGCTTTATGTTATTAACTCAAAACATTTACTTTTACTAACTATTAAAGAGGATCATACATGTAGACTAAAAATACCAATTTGGCGATATACTTGATGATATACATTTGAAAGCATTTATTGCCACATGCTGCAAATTCTCATTTCCCATGGAAATGAAATGGCATAGCTAATGCTTAGTATGTATGTGCATCAAATTAGAATGCCCAGTTTGCTTTCATTTTTAACATCTGGGTTTTTTTTTCTGAAAGGTCTTTAAATGGATATAATTTACATACATATTAAATGAGACATTGCATTTTAAGCCTGTCTTAAGGGGGTACTACACCCCTTGCCAATTTTGTCACCTATTTTTGCATTTTTCTCAAACATTATAGCACATTGGTGACAGGTAAGATATGTATATTTACATGCAACTACTGTACTGAAAATTCTGCAACTCAAAGCAAGTAGTTAATTGATTTATTGATCAAATATTGGTTTTCCCTTATTTTTGACTGTAACTCCAGAACTGTTGTCTGTGCTGAAATAAAATTTCCAGTGCAGTAGTTGTAGTCCTTGCCCCTATAATAAACATATCTTACTTGTCCCCAATGCGCTATAATTTTTGGGGAAAAATGCTAAAATAGGCGCAAAATTGGGCAGGGGTGTAGTACCCCCTTAAAAATGAAATCTATATCATTCCGAACACTGATTTGGGTAATGCCGATCGTTTATCATGTGTGATAGGCGTGATTAGCTCAGCTCTTATTCTGACAAAAGCATCAAATGACTTATGTGCGTTACATTAATTAGATTATATATCACTAGAAAATATTATCCGTGAAAAATCTTTGACCTGTTGAAAAATCTGTGTTGGAATACGGACTTTTCACTTATTTTTTTAACCTATCACGGACTTTTGTCTCTTAGTGTTTTGACTTCTCTCAACGCTATATTTTGTAGGACTTTGCTTTTTATTAATATTTTGCTCCTGTGTGTTGAAAGCTGTGTCTATGCATTTGATTGCTTAAACTTCTGTTATAACTGGTGATTTATAGATAAGCTGGTCTCAAAAATAAACTTATCTTTTTTCACATGGTCATATCTTAAAACCCTGTCGATAAAAATGAACCAAAATTGCACACTTACTTCAATACTCTATTCTAAACACTGGTCAGTAACCAAACATTTGTCCAACTGATACAACAGGAAAATGCACTGACATGGATCAGCTTCCTGGACCACATTCACAGCCCAATAAGTGGCACCCAACACAAGAAACCTGTGAGTAAGTGGAATAGTGTGAAACAAGACCTGTTTCTTGAAGAAAGTGTGTGAAAAGCAGAAGAAGTCCCATTCTACACTATTCCACTTACTCTTTGGAAATGATCACCTGTGCATTCCCACAGATTTGTTTTGCTGGGTGCCAATTATTCACCTGTGACTGCAGTCCAGGAAGCTGTTTTGTGTCAGTGCATTTTGCTGTGGTGTCAGTTGGACAACTGTGTGGTTACTGACATGTGTTTAGAGTAGAGTATTGAAGTAATCCTGTCAGTAATTTTTGTCCATTTTTATGGACATGATTTTAAGATATGACCCTGTGAAACATTATAAGTTTCTTTTTAGGTCAGTTTAGAACTGATGCTCATCTACGCTAATTCAATCGTTTCCGATCCGTAATTCATATTTCAACTAAGTAACCTACGTTATCGTAATATGAGTTTGGTAGAAAACCGAATAATTTTAAAATTCATTTTACACATAAATTCACTTGAATTGAAGGACAAAGATTTCAGACTGTGTAGTACTGTACCTTTAATTAATCATGTAAGGCGTCTTATTTAAGTTAAATAATTTAATTAAATTTATTATTTTACGATATGCTGCCCTCTTGCTTTCCACCGTTGATCACATTGTCATCTAAATCAATGTAATTCAAGTGTACCACGTATTTCACAAAGAGACGAATCACAATTTGGCATTTTGACAAACTCATTCAACATTACGAGTTGATTTGCCTTTGATTAACTGCTTGGTATTTCTCTACTGCAGCAGTTAAGGAAAAAAAACATTTCATAAAATAGATTAAAATTGACCACATGTTATAGAGAGTGATAATTTGAACATATACTAATATAATTATGCAAATTAGTAGAAAAATAGGTGTCTGCAAACCTGATTGCCATTATACAAATATTAACTGTCTATGAGTGTGATGGTCGAAATATAATCAGGAGGTGAAAGATGGATTGTTCCATGGAATGGAACAATCCATCTTTCACCGAGTGATTATATTTCGACCATTACACGAACCTACTATTTGTTTTATATCACTCATGCATAAATTCTATTACTAAAATACTATTTAAGGTACGAAATACATTTTTCCATCAACATAACACCATGTTTGGCCGTGATATACTGTACATTTTTGGGTCCACCCCATAACTAAATCGGCGAGTCCAAGAGTCACCGCACGGCTTGGCGCAGGCGCACTACGGCAGCGTACTATGATAGTAAAGACTATCACACGGAGAGGGTGATGGTAAAAATGGCAAATGGTAATCAACCAATGAACTGTCTAGAATTTATGTATCAGTGATATAATATGCCATTATATTTCTTGGCTAAATATGACAACGTCGGATTTTTTACCGTATTTTTTTTATAAACACATCACTAGCTCTTTATAGGTACACCCATTTATTATATGATAAATACTCAAAATTTGTACATCCTATTTTAAATCGGAAATAACAAAAAGCTGTTTATTGATGAACAATCCAAAAAATATTGAATGAAAAAAGATTTAAAAACCTGTGTACCTTTATGTTCTCTACATAACTGATCGAGGTAACCGGATATGATCAGTGATGGCCATTCACTCTGGCATTAAAAGCAACAATTGAAATGGGTTTAAGTGCAACCTTTGTGTCTGCTTCTTTTTCATTCAAAGGGTCACCATGGCAACACAATTTGCAATTTGACAAATGAGGTATTAAATTATTAAAGTTATTGCTGTTAGGACTCACCAAATGTGTATACATTTTGCAGTGTTTTGTTGAATTCGCAGTAATATTTTTTATCATTATGTTATGAAGCATACATCTACCTAATGGTTTGAAATTGAATCACCTTCATCAGATACGATTTTATATTATACAAAACAGAAATATGATATGACATATTATGATAATGGACACTTTGTGTATTTTGACACCTTTTAAATGTTTTTAGTAGGACAGTCTTTCATAGTTGCATTGTCGTAATCTTGCTAGACTTTTATTAAAATGATTCATACTTATTACATTCTTGCTTAAATAAAGCAAACACCATTTCCATGGCAAGTAGGGTCATCACTATGACAATCGATACATAATGCAATTTTTATATTATCCATATTGGTTTAGGTAAAATGGGGATGATGATTAGATCAGAACTGTCAAATCACTCTGTCATTGTCTGAATAGAATGCGCAATGAAATTTACAAAAATATGACAACATGTAACAGTGTATTTGCTTACTAGAAGTGAGTCGTGATATTATCATTTCAACCGGAATTGGCCTCTTCCTTTCCAATTGCTTTTTCCTCCATCTTGATAAAAGCAATAAAGGAGAATATACTAATCAAGCTTTGTTACAGTGGTTATTGTGTCTATGCTTTCTATTTGGGTATGATGAATGGCCGACAGGCATACCATCAATCTCTGGTGAAGTGGACACTGGATCGTGCTAAAATGGCCACAGAATAAACTGGATTAGCAAAATTCTGCCCTGTAAACATTAATGAAACCTGAATTCAAACTGATCAGTTTATCGATGCGATGGTGTATCAAAATGTAAATATCACTTTTGTGATTTGAGGATATTAACTACCGTCAAATAGGTTACTTGCCTGGAGAAGTGGAGCTGACAATTCTCACTAAATTAAATCTTGTACGCCAATTTTGGTGTATATAAATATATTATTTGAATAAGGAAATGTTGTTGTGGATAATGAAGTATTATAATAAATATTTGAAGTCACCATAATCATCAGTATCCTTGCTGTATTTTTAAAGCCAATAATACCTGTTGATTTTTTGATCCCATCATCACAGCATGCATGTTTTATAAAAATGCTTAAATTGTGGTTAAAGTCAAAATAGCAGGGTGTCTTCAATCAGATTTCAATACAACATAATAACAACAGTGAAGTGTCTTTAATACCATAACCTTTACTTTGGCGAGCTTTTAGTTTGTCCATCGCTTACTCGGCCCACATGGCATTTTCCCCATGGCCATTACCCTCTTGACAGGCGAAGAACAAGCTGGCATCCATAGCCTCACACGCTACTATAAGATAAACTAATCAAACAATGCACAATTTAAACGTTGAGAGAGGACATTCAACACGCGAGGAACGTTGTAGTATACAACAAGCATAATTGATTATCACATTCAATGTTATGCATAATACAAAACACGAAGCAATTGAAGGCTCCATTGAAGCATCCATGCATAAACTACTCTATGGATATCACGACAAGTTTGGAAGTGCAAATAGTCTGACAATGCGTCTAGCTAGCTTATGGCTATGCATTGTATTCCTCTTGGCAAATTAATATGCTTATCAACCCAGTTTGACGACAATAAAGATTGGACATTTTACATCTACAGACTTTACTATTTACGTATTGATTGTCTCATGCAAAGTAGATGCGAGAATGAATTATTCCAAAAAATTGAAGTCCTTAGCTTGAATTGTAATCACAAATGACAACAACACTGATTTCTTTATTTAATCTGTTACAAAAAATAAATAAAAAAAATGACAAATACAGTGCGTGACATACAGAGTCGGCATTATTGTAGTCTTACTGGTGCTAGGTGCGCCTCGTAATAAATACTAGAGTTGTTACATTGCTGTTTTGTTGCAAACAGATTGAGCTACAATCCCGGGAAAATGTGTTCATCTTAGTATAGTGCGCACTCCATACGAGTCACTGGAAACTAAGAATTATAATAGTGTTGTCTCAATGTTCATCTTACGCATACCCCCTCCCCTCTCCCCAAACAATGTTGAGAGAAGATACGGTGAAGATGAGCATTTTGGGCATGCCAACATTGTACGGGGGTAGAAGGGGAACCATTTCCAATCAGGTCTTAAAAGTGTTCGAACAATTATTTCCAAGATTGTAGTTAATTTATAAATCGTATGTTAAGAATAACAAAACATTAATGGTAGTCGTGTCATTGCTTGTTTGAATACTAGTATATGCGATGGAAATATAGAATATTGGCAATAATATATTTTGTAGTCGACATAATGGTATGTTAGAGAATAAAAAAAAATGAAAGTTAAATAAAATCCCCTAAACACTAGCACATAAAACCCTTTTTATATTATTAACAATGTAACTTAAGGAGGTACTACACAGCTGTGGCAAATTTAAAAATAATAACACACTGGTAACAAAAGTTATGTAGACTACTGGGGCAAGGATCCCAATTACTGCACTGAAATTTCAGTGAGTCAAGACAGGCGGTTCAGTATATATGATCGGAAATTAGGTACATCCTAGCGGTACCTAATTTCTTATCATAAATAACGAATGTGTCACTGAAATTCCAGTGTAGTAATTGAGTTTCTTGCCCCTATATTATACATAACTTTTGTTACCAGTGTGTTATTAGTTTTTGAGCAAAATGCAAAAATAGACACAAATTTATCAAGGGGTGTAGTACCCCCTTAAGGGATTCAATGACACAACTGCGACTTTTAATTCAAAGTTGATCTGTTGTTCTACAAAACCACATACACATGAGCACGGGTGGAACTACTTAAAAGTCGTTATGGTGACATAATGGTGACATAATGATAATTAGATAAAAAGAAAATTGTGTACAATTAATATGCACGACGAATAATCAGATAAACGAAGGCGTACATTCTTTCTTCTTTTACCCAATGAACTGATGAAAGTAAACAACTATATGGCGCAATTATTGGTACCTGGATATTACTTTAATACAAACGGAACACCCCATGTAAATGGTAACCCCTTCCATTTAAATTGAGACCAATACTAAGATTAGGTCGTTTGACAATGTCTGTCTCCCGACTGTTGAATAAGTTTACAACACAATAGCCTATGGGGCAATGCAATACTTGCAATTACGCGTAACTCGCAAATTCAATGTCGGAATCATCTCTGACATTTTAGGAATAAGTTTTTTTGTGGATATATATTAACCACTACCATGAAACGAGGAAGCTAGAATCAGAAATTATCCTTTAAGAATAATTGTTACATATTTTATACGATTTGAGAAATACCAAGTTGAACGACTTGGTTAAAGGTAGGCCCCTTCACAATCCATCACAACCTCGGGCTCCACTTGGTGAAGGATAGGATGAACTAATGTCTATCTCGGTGGAATAATTCATAGACACATCGAATTTGAAGCATTTTGTTCCATATAGTATAGCCGAGAACATCTGTATTGGATTTCCTGTCGATTTACATGTTGAGGCGGAGTGTTTAAAGCCATAATGTACGATACATTTGAATGCATTGTTTTTATTTTCAAACATGATTTTCGTGCATATTTGTAATGCTGACACGTGTCCCAATTTATACTAAATTAAAATCAAGGGAAATTGTGTGCTTCTTTGTACATAGAACTACCAAGCAATTTTGAAATAAAGTCGCAATCAAGACATTATAATACCCTTTATACAGAGATCCAAAGTTTTAAGTACCCGTTCTCGTATATTTGTAGAACCTTTAAGATTGGCACATTTTTATATTGTATATTCATACACTCCTATATCAAAGCAGCTAATCAGCAAAGAGGTTAGAAAAGTCCCGGAGAAAAGTCCGCATACGCGAAGTGCATTGATTGTGTATAATGTGCACTCCATGTACTACGCGCAGTGCTTTCCCACCCGTTTGCGTCGCATAGGATTAATTTTTGAATTTAACATCATGATAAAAATACACACCATACAAAAAACTGGAAAAAAAAAAAAAAAGGCCAAATTTTGCCCCCGCTGGGGCCAAAATTAAACTTTCTCTGATTTGAATGAAACGTGTTGTCTCAATTTATTTTATTCATTTATCTTGTTACAAGAATTTGTCAAGGTCAAATTAATTCGATATTATAGAACTCAGTACGACTAAAATGTCAATGGGTATTGTCGATTTTGATGTGAATATTGAATACTGAGGTATCGAAACATCCCACAAATGACTATTTTTCTGATTTATCATGGAAAAGGCCAATATTTTGGGGCCATTTTCGACAAAATCGGAGCATTTTTAAATTTTGCCCCATGTGGTGCCAAAATTTGACCCACAAATTTTAACCGTGCATCGTAAATGGGCCAAACTATACACTTTTGCTGAATACTTATGACTATAGAAACACATTGCTTGTGTTTTAACCAACTCCGAGAAATTTTGAACTTGACCGCTGTATAAAAGTTCAATGACCTTTTCCTACCAAATAAGGGTGCTGTTGAAATTCCTCTATAGCCTATGTTGATCTATCTCTGCCAAATACAGCAAATTTAACATTATTTGCACGATTGTTACAGAAATTAACTGGTCATGGACAAGCGCGGTATATCCGAAGACAATTTTTTAGATAAACACGTGATAAATGTCGAAGTATCCGGTTTTATCTTCAGAAATGTAACAAGCATATTTTGCATGTATTATCAGCTTCAATGCTCTGCATAATGCAAAACACGAAGCAACTGGATGCTTCAACAGATCAACAGAAAAGTTACAATTGAAATTGGCAAAGGTAATCAAACTTCGAAAGCAAGTTTATACACGTAATGACTTCATAGATAGGAATGTATCTAAGGGGCTGTGCAATAATTATGTGTACCCCCAGGGTGGTGAATTCTCAAAGTGGTCTGCCAAAAATCGCTTGCCCTCCCCTTTGGCCGTGCCAAAAAATTCTGCCCCCTTTGACGTGCCAAAAACCTTTGACCCCACTTTTGATGTGCCAAAAATATTTGCCCCCCCTACACTCTAAGATTTTGAGGAAGCCAAATTCCTACCTTTAATTGTTTTATCATGTAATGCGAGCGCAGCGAGCAGGAAATTTTGCATAATTATTTGAACGTGTTCCGAATGTTTTCCTACACCTTTTTAGGGCGTAATACAGAAACGGTGCCCAACATATCTGTGCCAAAATTGCTTGGACCCCTTCGACCTGCCAAAATTGCTCGCCCCCTTCAACCTGCCAAAAAATGCTTGCCCCCCGTTCTGTTCTGTCAAAAATATATGCCCCCCCTATAATTCACCACCCCGGGGTACACATACTTATTGCACCACCCCTAACAATGTTAAAATGTTTTATTATGATTTAAGGTCGGGTATGAAAGCATTCAAGTAAATAATAAAATATGACAAGTCCTGTGCCTGTTGTTAAGAGCTTTAATAGGAGTATTATAGCTATATACCGTTGTGTTATTTATGACCTGGTTAAAATGAACTGCAGGAAGCTGGGTATGTATTTAAATATGTGGTTAAAGATAATCTCACATATCAGATAGAAACATAATTATATGATGTATCTGCATGTTGCAGATAACATAAACGTATGGTACAATTGTTAAACGGGTCAATCGTGAGTTGGGACAAAATGATTTATGAAGATGTATCAACTCATGACGCAGTCATGTCTACAGTAGAATTCGCCACGACCTTTGCAGGACTTTAAATATTGGCCGGTTATTTTTCACACAGTGACGTTAACTAGGCAATGTCCTATTACCTATAACATACACTAAAACACCAAAGTGCAAATATTTCCAAACACCTAAATTAGCTTAAAATTTAGGACATGTTACAAAACAATATTTTCTAGAATTTCAGAGAATACCTTAACTATTGGCCGGTTATTTTTCACACAGTGACGTTAACTAGGCAATATCCTATACTTCTAACATACACTATTTGTAGAGGTCACGCGTCAATGGTGAGAGCACTGTGTATAGGGAAAACGGACAGTAACTGCAGTATGTATCTACTCTCTCCGTTATTGTAAATCAGGCCTGATTGCTCGTATATACATGCCCATTGAAATCATCGATAAGTTATAGCCAAGTCCTGGACCTCATACGAATGAGAACTGAGATGAAAGTGTAATGTTTGCAGTACAATGCAGTTTTCCCATGCCTTCAACCCCTCTGTGTATATATTATCTTTTCATAAATGCAAATATAACCAATTAAATATGTTATAAACAATTTATTCTGTTTTTTTTAATTACAATTGCGAAGTATTATGCTTTAATTTTAATAATAAAGCAAAACTTTTAAAACCTTGAAACTCAATATTCCAAGCTATTTTGTTAAATGAATATAGAAGCAACATTTATATTGTAATGTAATACTATCATCCATCTTTTCCTGAGCCAGATGTAATGTCAGTTCAAGGACATGGTCATTATGATTGTAATTGATATTTACTATTCTAATATTCTTTTTATTAATGATATATTACAATGTATTAAGACAGACTTTTGACGACTGTCTATTGTTTTTTTACAATTTCTACTTTCTTTCTTTCTTTCTTTCTTTCTTTCTTTCTTTCTTTCTTTCTTTCTTTCTTTCTTTCTTTCTTTCTTTCTTTCTTTCTTTCTTTCTTTTCTTTCTTTCTTTCTTTCTTTCTTTCTTTCTTTCTTTCTTTCTTTCTTTCTTTCTTTCTTTCTTTCTTTCTTTCTTTCTTTCTTTCTTTCTTTCTTTCTTTCTTTCTTTCTTGATGATGCATACAATGAAGTCATCGAGGCAGACCTAAATGGCAAGTCGAAAGAGGTTGAAAGAGCGCATGTCAACTCCAAACATGGTGAAAGTTGGAAAAAGTGAGCCTGAAGATGAATGGAAGTAAAACATATTGTACGAATGGGGATGTTCCTATCTTTTTGGATTTTCTTTATTAAACGTACTATAATATTATAAATTATAACAATGCCAAAGGAAATCGATGAAAAAAGTAAGTCAAAGTAAGACATTTTGGTATTATCCAAAAACAACTTGATCAATTCACTTATTCTTAAGGATGTAACATAGACTTAGAGGGTTTTGTTACCACTTCATTGAGAAATACAGCCATTATGAATGAAATTTTAGCCAAACAACGTTATATTTTCCTACATAGGATTATTATGCTTCAATTTGTGTTTGGCATCTTTTTCCCTTTAATTTGGTAACTTAATGAGATAGAAGTATCGATATTTTAATTAAAGTTTTAACTTTAATTAAAAAGCTTTTCTAGATTCAGGTGGTTTTGTATGGTTCAGTGAATAAATGAATGCCGTAGCTTACCAAAGTTTTAATAATGAATATCACAGCAATATTTGCAGTAAGTTTTTTCAATGTTATGAAAATGTTTTATTACCTTTATATACCCTTTATATACCCTTTTCACCATCCGCTTGATCAGGCCTCGAAATAAGAACAAAAATGCAAGGGTCCTTTGAATTTTCAAGGGTCCGACCCCGAACCCTTGCCTTTGAAATTTCATGAATGAGAATTAGCTACGGCGATCCGGGTTGAAACTTGATGGGAAACTAAAATAAAAGTCTACTCAGGGAGCTGTACGTATTATGTGAATCGGATTTTTCAGTGGAACAACAAAACTAGGATTTTTTGCTCTTTGCTTGGTTGAATTTTTACGGGTCACGCAGACCCGTACCGTCGTAAATTTGCGGGTCCGCGCCTACTTTCACGGGTATTTGACGCAAGAACGCGCCTTATTTCGTATCATACAAGTAAGGTTCTGCTAAAGATCATCATCAGAAGGCTGAAGCTAAAACTATACCAGGAGATTTCCGAGGAACAGGCTGGCTTTCGAGAAGGAATAGGGACTAGAGACCAGATCGTAAACATCAGGAACTTAATTAAGCCATAGGTAACAGTTTACCACAACCATACAACAACCATGCTTCAGTTTTGTGATTTTGGAAACTATTTTACCTTTGCTTGTCCAATCCATTCCAACTAGGCAATCTAAATTGTACTCACCATTTACATCCCAAGGTATGTTAATATGTCACTATATATCCAGTAAAAGACAAACTAGACAAAATATCAAAATTAATGCCTCATTGTGATATCACAGACTATCACATGTATTTCAAAATGAATGCCTAAATTTGACCTGAACCAAGTGACCTATGATGACCTATAGCCTTTTGAAAACTCTTTTCCTAACAACACATGATAGAAGCTAAATAGTGTTAAATTGGCTATGCATCCACTGTGGAAGAGCTTTTTAAATCTATTCAGTGTTATTTAGCATGCATGGCTGAGTACATTTTCTATAGATAGTATAACAAAAGATTTATTGCATTCTATTCAAGTCTACTCTACTTGAATATAATAAATTATGGTTTGTTATGAAACACACATCTGAGTTACTAGGATACAGTAAACAAAAATATGTAGGGACAAAATGATTTAATAAAATGGTTTAAAAGCACTTTGTATGTAGAGGTATTTTACAAGTTCAGGACATGAGCTGACGAACATATTTAGAAGAGGGGTACTAATGAAAAGCATGGTATTACATACCCTTAAATGGATATAATACATACATATTAAATGAGACATTACATTTTAAGCCTGTCTTATAAAATTAAAACTATATCATTCCGAACACTGATTTGGGCAATGCCGATCGTTTATCATGTGTGACAGGTGTGATTAGCTCAGCACTTACTCTGACAAATTCACAAAGTGATTTATGTGCGGCATTAATTACATTATATATCACTGGAAAATATTATCCGTGAAAAATCAGTGACCAGTTGAAACGTCTGTGTTGGAATACGGATATTTCACGAATTTTTTTTAACCTATCACGGACTTTTGTCTCCTAGTGTATTAACGTATTTCTCTCAACGCTTTAAACGATCCTTTTCTTTTGAAGGATTTTGCTTTTTATTAATATTTTGCTCCTGTGTGTTGAAAGCTGTATCTATGCGTTTGATTGGTTGAACTTCTGTTATAACTGGTGATTTGTAGATAAAACGGATGCTCATCTACGCTAATTCATGCATTATTGATCCGTAATATATATGTCAACTAAGTAACCTACATTATCGTTTATGAGTTTGGTATAAAACCGAATAATTTTAAAATTCATTATACACATAAATTTTCTTGAATGGAAGGACAATGATCAGACATCGTAGTATTGTACCTTTAATTAACCATGTGAGGCGTCTTATCTAATTTGAGTTGAATAATTTTATTTTATTTATTATTTTATGACATGCTGCCCTCTTGCGCTACACAGTTGACTGCCTTGTCCTCTAAATCAAGGTAATTCATGTGTACCATGTATTTCAGAAAGAGACGAATCACAATTTGGCATTTCGCCAAACTCACAAAACATTACGATTTGATTTGACTTTGATAAACTGTATCTTAATAATGCTTGGTATTTCTCTACTGGAGCAATTAAAGAAAAAAAAAAAAGTTTCATAGAGTAGATTAAAATTAATCACATGTTATAGAAGGTGAGAATTTGAACTTACATATTAATCCGTCATTCTATTGGTTTACAAAAACATTTTGAGTTAGAGAACAGTGTCCAGAGAGAAAAGCATGTTTAAGATCATACCGATATAATTATGCAAATAGGTTTCTGCAAACATGTATACCATTATGGAGTTTCTTGACTAAATATGACAACCGTCGGGTTTTCCCGGTATTTTTATAAACACATCACTAGATGAAGGTATACCCATTTATTATGTGATAAATATTCAAAATCTGTACATCCTATTTTTTTTTTTTTTTTGTTTATTTATGAGCAGTCCAAAAATTATTGAATGAAAAAAGATTTAAAAAAAACGGTGTACCGTTTATTTATGCTCTCTACATCACTGATTGAGCTAACCGGAGATAATCAGTGATGGCCATTCATCCTTTGAATCTGCTTCTTTCTCATTCACCATGGCAACACCATTTGCAATTTGACAAATGAGGTATACAATTTTTAAAGTTATTTGTGTCAGGACTTGCCAAATGTGAATACATTTTGCAGTGTTTTGCTGAATTCGCAGCAATATTTTTTATCATTATGTTATGAAGCATACATCAACCTGATGGTTTGAAATTGAATCACCTTCATCAGATACGATTTTATATTATACAAAGCAGAAATATGATATGACACATTATGATAATGGACACTTTGTGTATTTTGACACCTTTTAAATGTTTTAGTAGGACAAAGTCTTCTTTTCATAGTTGCATTGTCGTAATCTTGTTCGACTTTTATTAAAATGATTCATACTAAATTACATTGTTGATTATATAAAGCAAAAACCATTTCCATGGCAAGTAGGGTCATCACTATGACAATCGATACATAATGCAATTTTTATATTATGCGTAAAATGGGAATAACGATTAGATCGGAACTGGCAAATCACTCTGTTATTGTCAGAATAAAATGCGCAATGAAATTTTACAAACATATGACAACGTGAAGCATTGTATCACACATTGCTTACTAGAAGTGAGCCGTGATATTATCATTTCAACCGGAATTGGCCTCTTCCTTTCCAATTGCTTTTTCCTGCATCTTGATAAAAAGTAATAAAGGAGAGTATACTGTTTGCAAATCAAGCTTTGTTACAATGGTTATTGTGTCTCTGCTTTCCATTTGGGTATGGTGAATGGCCCACAGGCATACCATCAATATCTAGCGAAGTGGGCACTGTTGAATATAGCGTTTCAAGCTCCGAGGATATGTAGCTGAACTCAATCGTGCTAAAATGGCCAGAGTAAACTGGATTAGCAAAATTCTGCATTGGAAACATTAACAAAACCTGACTTAAAACTGATGAGAGTATCGATGCGATGGTGTATCAAAAAGGAAACATCACTTTTGTGATTTGAGGATATTAACTACCGTCAAATAGGTCACTTGCCTGGAGAAGTGGAGCTGACAAAATTCTCACTAAATTATATCATGTACGCCAATTTTGGTGTATAATTATATTATTTGAATAAGGAAATGTTGTTGTGGATAATGAAGTATAGATAAATATTTGAAGTCACCGTGATCGTCAGCATCCGTGCTGTATTTTAAAAGTCAATAGTACCTGTTGATTGTTTGAACCCATCATCACAGTATGCATGTTTTATCAAAAATGCTTAGGGTGAACGTCAAAATATTAGGGTGTAATGCAACATAAAAACAACAGTGAAGTGCCTTTAATACCATAACCTTTACTTTGGCGAGATTTTAGTTTGTCCATCGCTTACTCGGCCCACATGGCATTTTCCCCATGGCCATTACCCTCTTGACAGGCGAAGAACAAGCTGGCATCCATAGCCTCACACGCTACTATAAGATAAACTAATCAAACAATGCACAATTTAAACGTTGAGAGAGGACATTCAAGACGCGATGAATATTGTAGTATACAACAAGCATAATTGATTATCACCTTCAATGTTATGCATAATACCAAAACACGAAGCAATTGAAGGCTCCATTGAAGCATCCATGCATAAACTACTCTATATGGATATCTCGGCAAGTTTTGAAGTGCAAATAGTCTGACAATACGTCTAGCTTATGGCTATACAATGTATTCCTCTTGACAAATTAATCTGCTTATCAACCCAGTTTTACGACACAATAATAAAGATTGGATATTTTACATCTACAGACATTACTATTTACGTATTGCCTGCAAAGTAGATGCGAGAATGAATCATTCCAAAAAATTGAAGTCATTAGCTTGAATTGCAATCACAAATGACAACAACACTGATTTGTTTATTT
This sequence comes from Amphiura filiformis, assembly GCF_039555335.1. Lineage (NCBI taxonomy): Eukaryota > Metazoa > Echinodermata > Ophiuroidea > Amphilepidida > Amphiuridae > Amphiura > Amphiura filiformis. The sequence goes on from NC_092647.1 coordinate 26,511,491, forward strand.
AATCTAACCTGTTACAAAAACCAATGAAAAAAAAAAATTACAAATACAGTGCGTGACATACAAAGTCGGTATTATTGTAGTCTTACTGGCGCTAGGTGCGCCTGGTAATAAATATTAGAGTTGTTACATTACTGTTTTGTTGCATACAGATTGAGCTACCATACCGGAAAAAATGTGTTCGAACACCCACTGTAATTCCCATGTTCTTCTTAGTATAGTGCGCACGCTATATGAGTCACTGGAAACTAAGAATTATAATAGTGTTGTCTCAATGTTCATCTTACGCATACCCCCTCCCCTCTCCCCAAACAATGTTGAGAGAAGATACGGTGAAGATGAGCATATTGGGCATGCCAACATTGTACGGGGGTAGAAGGGGAACCATTTCCAATAAAGTCTTAAAAGTGTTCGAACAATTATTTCCAAGATTGTAGTTAATTTATAAATTGTATGTTAAGAATAACAAAACATTAATGGTAGTCGTGTCATTGCTTGTTTGAATACTAGTATATGCGATGGAAATATAGAATATTGGCAATAATATATTTTGTAATCGACATAATGGTATGTTAGAGAATAAAAATTGATAATGATAAAAAATGAAAGTTAAATAAAATCCCCTAAACACTAGCACATAAAACCCTTTTTATATTATTAACAATGTAACTTAAGGAGGTACTACACAGCTGTGGCAAATTTAAAAATAATAACACACTGGTAACAAAAGTTATGTAGACTATTGGGGCAAGGATCCCAATTACTACACTGAAATTTCAGTGAGTCAAGACAAGCGGTTCAGTATATATGATCGGAAATTAGGTACATCCTAGCGGTACCTAATTTCTTATCATAAATAACGAATGGGTCACTGAAATTCCAGTGTAGTAATTGAGTTTCTTCTCCTATATTATACATAACTTTTGTTACCAGTGTGTTATTAGTTTTGAGCAAAATGCAAAAATAGACACAAATTTATCAAGGGGTGTAGTACCCCCTTAAGGGATTCAATGACACAACTGCGACTTTTAATTCAAAGTTGATCTGTTGTTCTACAAAACCACATACAAATGAGCACGGGTGGAACTACTTAAGTCGTTATGGTGACATAATGGTGACATAATGATAATTAGATAAAAAGAAAATTGTGTACAATTAATATGCACGACGAATAATCAGATAAACGAAGGCGTACATTCTTTCTTCTTTTACCCAATGAACTGATGAAAGTAAACAACTATATGGCGCAATTATTGGTACCTGGATATTACTTTAATACAAACGGAACACCCCATGTAAAGGGTAACCCCTTCCATTTAAATTGAGACCAATACTAAGATTAGGTCGTTTGACAATGTCTGTCTCCCGACTGTTGAATAAGTTTACAACACAATAGCCTAAGGGGCAATGCAATACTTGCAATTACGCGTAACTCGCAAATTCAATGTCGGAATCACCTCTGACATTTTAGGAATAAGTTTTTTTGTGGATATATATTAACCACTACCATGAAACGAGGAAGCTAGAATCAGAAATTATCCTTTAAGAATAATTGTTACATATTTTATACGATTTGAGAAATACCAATTTGACCGTTTCTTGCAAAATGGTGCCAGTTAATTTCATATGTAAAGACGAGTATATATTTTAAATCTTCAAATTAAAATGCCAAGTTGAACGACTTGGTTAAAGGTAGGCCTCTTGCATATCCATCACAACCTCGGGCTCCACTTGGTGAAGGATAGGATGAACTAATGTCTATCTCGGTGGAATATTTCATAGACACATCGAATTTGAAGCATTTTGTTCCATATAGTATAGCCGAGAACATCTGTATTGGATTTCCTGTCGATTTACATGTTGAGGCGGAGTGTTTAAAGCCATAATGTACGATACATTTGAATGCGTTGTTTTTATTTTCAAACATGATTTTCGTGCATATTTGTAATGCTGACACGTGTCCCAATTTATACTAAATTAAAATCGTGTTTTCCCCGTATTTTTTATAAACACATCACTAGATGTAGGTATACCCATTTTTTATTGTGGGATACATACTCAAAATTTGTACATCCTATTTGAAATCGAACATAGCAAAAAAGGTGTTTATTTATGAACAATCCACAAATTAAATATTATAATAAAATTTAGAAGGTGTACCATTATGTTCTCTACATAACTGATCGAGGTAACCGGAGCTGATCAGTGATGGCCACTCACTCTGGCATTAAAAGCAACAATTGAAATGGGTTTAAGTGCAACCTTTGAATCTGCTTCTTTTTCATTCACCATGGCAACACCATTTGCAATTTGACAAATGAGATATTAAATTATTTAAAGTTATTTGTGTCAGGACTTACCAAATGTGTATTAATTTTGCAGTGTCTTGTTGAATTCGCAACAATGTTTTTACCATTATGTTATGAAGCATACGTCAACCTAATGGTTTGAAATCGAATCGCCTTCATCAGATACGATTTTATATACAAAGCAGAAATATGATATAACACATTATGATGATGGACATTTTGTGTATTTTGACACCTTTTAAATGTTTTTAGTAGGACAAAGTCTTCTTTTCATAGTTACATTGTCTTGATATTGCTCGATTTTTTATCAAAGTGATTCATACTAAATCAGCCATATCGGCATTGGAAGTTTGCAATGCATTGTGGGACATTGTTTGCAGTTTTGGGACACTTTTCCCTCTGACCTATTGGAAAAATTTAGGAATAATTGTTTTTGTGCGTATAAAATATAATCTCAAATTGTTTACAAGAATGGAAAAAAAAATCAGAAAACATAATTATTTTATAAATTAATTTAGCAATAATTTAGTAATTAATTAGTAATAATTATAGCAATTTCCCTGATATGTCAGAGGTCAAAGTGTCTCAAAACTTCTCTCAAAAACCGGAAGTTAAAATGCCGATTGGGCTTATATTACATTGTTGATTAAATGATCAAACACCATTTCCATGGCAAGTCACTATGACAATCGATATATAATGCAATTTTTATATTATACGTTATTGGCTTAAGTAAAATGGGAATAATGATTAGATCTGAATTGTCAAATCACTCTGTCATCGTCTAAATAAAGTGCGCAATGAAATTGACAAAAATATGACAACATGAAGCATTGTATTACACATTGCTTTCTAGAAGTGAGCCGTGATATTATCATCTCAACCGGAATTGGCCTCTTCCTTTCCAATTGCGTTTTCCTGTATTTTAATAAAAGCAATGTACTGTTTACAATCAAGCTATGTTACAGTGGTTATTGTGTCTATGCTTTCCATTTTGGTATGGTGGATGACCGGCAGGCATCCAATCAATCTCTAGCGAGGTGGGCATTGATGAATATAGAATTTCAAGCTCCGAGGATAATGTGGCTGAACTCAATCGTGCTAAAATGCCTACTGAGTAATCTGGATTAGCAAAATTGTGGCCTGTAAACATTAACGAAACCTGAACTGATCAGGGTATCGATGCGATGGCGTATCAAAATGTAAATATCACTTTTGTGATTTGAGGATATTAACTACCGTCAAATAGGTCACTTGCCTGGATAAGTGGAGCTGACAATTCTCACTAAATTAAATCCTGTATGCCAATTTTGGTGTATATAATTATATTATTTGAATAAGGAAATGTTGTTGTGGATGAAGAAGTATTATAATAAATTTGTGACCGTTCACGGCGAATGAGCCGTAAATTCCTCCCCCAGTTAATTTTTTTTTTTTTGTTTAAAAAATAAACATCATAAACTTAAAAATGGTATATCGTTTGACTTCAAACGATATCCAGAAGCGGGGTTATGGTTTGTTAAACTTTGCTCCTTCAACAAAATTATAGCTTTTTATGTTTTTACATGTGTCTCTTTTTCCACATTGCTGGCAATAAATATCAAACAGTCATAATTGGCGGTCATTTCAAATGATCCCCAAGTCAACGAGGTTTAAGAAAGTTCTCTCATTGTTAATTGTTGGTTATGCATACCTGTACAAAATACAATGCCTGGTAACCCACCACTTGAACAGGATTTAGCAAAAGCAAACAAATACCAGAGCTATTAAAAGTTCTATAGCCATCTAAGGTAGAAGCTTATTATCCACTTCAACAATAGGATTATTGATTAGTTTTGACTATCAAAATGAGACAGATGTCGGGCCAGCTTAAGTTACCGATGAATACGACCTTCGTACACATTTTACACCGTAACTCAGAATACAATTTAGGGAATTTGCGGCTCATTTGTGCTGCCGGGTCACATATTTGAAGTCACCATAATCATCAGTATTCTTGCTGTATTATTAAAGTCAATAATACCTGTTGATTTTTTTTATCCCATCATCACAGCATGCATGTTTCATAAAAATGCTTAAATTGCTGTTAAAGTCAAAATAGTAGGGTGTCTTCAATTAGATTTCAATACATCATAATAACAACAGTGAAGTGTCTTTAATACCATAACCTTTACTTTGGCGAGCTTTTAGTTCGTCCATCGCTTACTCGGTCACATGGCATTTTCCCCATGGTCATTACCCTCTTGACAGGCGAAGAAAAAGCTGGCATTCATAGCCTTACAAGCTACTATAAGATAAACTAATCAAACAATGCACAATTTAAACGTTGAGGTTGATGATAATGATAAAAATGAAAGTTAAATAAAATCCCATAAACACTCGCACATAAAACCCTTTTTATATTATTAGTAATGTAGCTTAAGGGATTCAATGACACAACGGCGACTCTAATTTAAAGTGGATCTGTTGTTCTACATGTATAAAGCCAAATACAAATGAGCACGGGTGGAACTACTGTAAGCTTAAGTAGGTATGGTTTCATAATGGTGATCAGATAAAAAGAAAAGTGTGCAGAAGCATTGATGAAGTAAATAATGTATTGAATTCTGGTATGCAAAGTGTTGCTAAATGGCTTCACCAACATAGGCTCACATTGAATATTAATAAAACAAAAACTATGCTGTTTGGATCTGCTCGTAAACTTGCATCCTTTGGTCCTCTTACTGTTCATATCAAAGATCAGCACCTTGAATGTGTCCCACATTTTAAGTATCTTGGCATTATTTTTGATCAGCGGTTAACTTGGGAACACCAAATTGATAACATCTGCATGTCACTTTATAAATATATTGGTCTTTATTACCGTATCAGAAAGTTTTTAGCTGATGACACCCTGAAGTTGTATACATCCGTTGTTTTACCTAAAGTTGATTATTGTGATCTAATTTGGTCAAATGCAGGCTTAACTCTCCTGAACAGGTTGGATCGCCATCAAAAACGTCTCGGTAGAGCAATCATTGGTGTCCCAATGCGCACTCCAACTCATTTTGTCTTTGATTCCCTAAACTGGGAAACTTTTTCTGATCGTCGTAAATATCATATCTGTCTCAATGTTTTTAAATGTCTTGGGGGGCTGGTACCCCCCAACCTGTGCAATATTTTCACCAAGTGTATTGATGCTTATAGTAGGGATGCCCACTGTCAATACATTTGCCACTAGAACGATTTTTCATTTACTGTGTGCGTGCACTCACATACGTAATGTCTATGGAGAAACTGATCGATACAAGAAATCCCAGGCCTGTTGAATGGCGTACATACTTGTTTTGATCCAAATGTAGGCCTATATCAGGGTGTTTCAAGAAATTCCTGATTCCACCAGAAAACATTAACCTAACTTTTTCCTGATTGGTCAGTAAAGAGAAAGGACCTTCCTTCATGAAGAGATCAACTTTTTTTAAAGAAAAATATAATGAGGTGAGAACTACAACAGATTGAGGTGACACCATTCCGTGCATCAGGTGCTCAAACGCAATTATCTCCGAATTTGGAGTGATTCAGACAAGCAAACTTACATAGTCATAATGTAACTATTTTTGAAGACAAAATGTACAGGATGTTAAGAAATTAAAGAATGTTTAAGCCTGCCGAAACCCATCTCAAATTGTACAGTCCTGACCACCATGTCCATTTTAGATATGCTACATCACGGCGTCCATGCACACACAGTATATTGCTCAATGTGGTAAAGATAACCTTTGAGTTGGAGCAAATTTCTCAAAATTGGTAGTGATTAATGTTACCAAACTTATATCATGATGAAATATAATCATTTTTGAAGATAAAATGTGCTGACATTAAAATATTGAACAATGTTTAAGACTGCAGCTATTCATTTGAAAAAAGGCACTTATTGTTCAGCTCCTCTACAGAGAGATATTTTCCATGGCAGCCATCTATGCTCATACTTGAGGTTCCACCAAACAAATGAGTTTTGAGGTCTTATATTTTTTGTTGTATGTCAACAAAATCGTTTAAATTTTCAGGATGATATTATTTCATGTGGTTATAAGCAGATATAATGTTCCAGATAACGCTAGTTAATAAATACATTAAGAAAAAGCACCTTAAAATTGTACTTTCTGTTAATATTCCATTTTGGACTTAAACTTTTTAACATGTTCTAGCAGCCCTATATAAAAGCGTGACACTCGAAAGGCCATATCTCTGGAATGAAACGTCCGATTAAAATTATTTAAACGCCAAAATGTTTCTTTTATCAATTCCCAGCCAATAAGTAAAGTCTGAATCAATTTAAAAGTACTTAATTTTTAGTGGACATGCCTACTTATAGCAATCATACTCTCAGATCATCGACCGCTGGGAATCTGGTTATAAATAAGATGCGCACTGAGACTGGCAAGAGAACTTTCCTGTTCAGGGGGGCTAAGGCCTGGAATGATCTTTCCCGAAACATCAAAAATCCCCTTCCTGTCAATGCAAATGTCTTCAAGAACATATATACTATCTTGCAATAATATCTTTTATGTAGCACATTGTAAATGTAATTATCATATGTTATTTAAATTTCTTGTACCTAGTATATGTATAATTTATATGGTATTAATTTTATGACTTTTATGTATATTTTTAAATACTTTTAAATTCATGTTTGTTGTGTATCTGTGTTGTATCCTGGGCAGCAAGGGAGAACAGTGCTGGTCACTGATTGCATGTCCCAGGTTAAAGAAGAAATAAATATAAATAAATAAAATATAATAAATATGCACGACGACTACTCAGATAATCGAAGGCGTACATTCTTTCTTCTTTTACCCAATGAACTGATCAAAGTAAACAACTATATTGTGTAATAATTGGTACATGGATATTACTTTAATACAAACGGAACACCCCATGTAAAGGGTAACCCCTTCCATTTAAATTGAGAGCAATACTATGATTAGGTCGTTTGACAATGTCTGTCTCCCGACTGTTGAATACGTTTACAACACAATAGCCTATGGGGCAATGCAATACTTGCAATTACGTGTAACTCGCAAATTCAGTGTTGGAATCATCTCTGACATTTTTGGAATACGTCTTTTTGTGGATATATATTAACCATGAAACGAGGAAGCTAGAATCAGAAATTATCTTTTAAGAATAATTGTTACATATTTTTACGATTTGGGAAATACCAATTTGACCGTTTCACGCAAAACGGTGCCAGATAATTTCATATGTAAAGACAAACTTATATTTTAAATCTTCAAATTGAAATGCCAAGTTGAACGACTTGGTTAAAGGTAGGCCCCTTGCATATCCATCACAACCTCGGGCTCCACTTGGTGAATGATAGGAGAAACTAATGTCTATCTCGGTGGAATAATTCATAGACACATCGAATTTGAAGCATTTTGTTCCATATAGTATAGCCGAGAACATCTGTATTGGGTTTCCTGTCGATTTACATGTTGAGGCGGAATGTTTAAAGGCATAATGTACGATACATTTGAATGCAATATTGAGATAAAGTTTGCAATTTGCAATTAAGACATTATAACACCCTAGAGATCCAAAGTTTTTAGTCCCCCTTCTCGTATATTTATAGAACCCTTAATATTGACACATTTTTATATTGTATTTTCTAACACTCCTATATCAAAGCAGCTAATCAGCAAAGAGATTAGAAAAGTACGGGAGTACATTGATTGTGTATTATGTGCACTCCGTATACTATGCGCGGTGCTTTCCCACCCTTTCGTGTCGTATATGATTACATTTTAAATGTAAGATGGTACTACACCCCCTGATAAATTTTGTGACTAATTTTGCATTTTTCTCCAAAAATATCTACACACTGGTAACAAAAGTTATGTATATTTTAGGGGCAAGGTATCCAATTACTTCACTGACATTTCAGTGATTCAAGACGAGTGGTTCATTATATATGTTAAGAAATGATGTACATTCTAGCGGTACCTCTTTCTTATCATAAATAACGTACCGCTTATCTTACCTTACCTTACCTATCCTCTTCGGGCCCTGTGGCCCATAAGGCTGCAAGTCTCCTCCTCCAGCTGTCCCTTTCTCTAGCTACTGGCTTGGCTTCACTCCATGACCTCCACCCTAATTTCTTCCTTTCTTTTTCCACTGTCCGCCTCCATGTTGTCTTAGGGCGACCAACTTTCCTTCTGCCTTCTGGAGCCCAGGAAAGTGCTGTCATGCAGTGGCTATTATCTTCCATCCTTAGCACATGGCCAATCCATTTCCACCTCCTTCTTTTTACTTCTTCACTTGTCCTGTTCATTTTGGTTTTCTTTAGTAAGTCATTATTTGAAATGACATATGGCCATCTAATCTTCAGTATTCTCCTGAGACATTTGAATTGAAAAGTGTCCAACTTCCTGTTATCACTATCATTGATCTTCCAGGTTTCACAGCCGTATAATAATACTGACATTACCAGAGATTTGAACAGCTTCAGTTTGGTTCCTAAAGTGAGTTTGCTTGCATTCCATATTTGTTTGAGCTTCATGAATGATCCCATTGCCTTGCAAATTCTGTTCCTCATGTCTTCCCCCCCTCCACCTTGGTTGCTGACATTTGCACCTAGGTATGTATACTTTTCTACCTCGTTTAGTTGCTGGCCTGCTAAGACTATCCTGGTGTTGGATTTGCTGTTTATTCTAAGCACTTCAGTTTTCTTGGTATTAATTTTTAAACCAGTTCTTGCTGCAAATTCACATAGCTTTGTTGCCTTATCCTGCATGTGTTGGATGGTAGATGATAGAAGAGCTATATCATCCGCAAAGTCCAAATCCTCTAATTTTGTCATAAATTTCCATCTGATTCCTGTGTTATTTCTTGTTCTGCCCGAGCTGCGAGATCATCAGCCCATTCCCGCTTGTCCCTTCTCATACTTTTCTTGACTTCCTTGTCTTTGCTCCGGTATTCGACTTTTAAGTTCTGTTTGATTCTGCTTGACTTTGTCTGTTCAATGTCACTCTTCAGCTTTATCCTCTCCTCTACTAAATCCCATGATTCCTTGCTGATCCATGGTTTCTGGCCCTTCTTTTTGTACCCGAGAACCTTCTGTGCAGTTTCTTTGTAAGCATTCTCAAAATGTTGCCACTTCTTCTCTACACTCTCTTCTACATCCTCATAATCTTGGAGTACATCAAATCAATCTTTAAGTTCAATTTTGAATTTTGATCTGATGGTAGTCTGTTGGAGTTTGGTTGTATCAAATTTCCTTCTTGTTACTTTTGGTTGTTGCTTTCTTTTCAACTTAATCTTGAGTTTGGTACGAACTAGTTGATGATCGCTGTATATATCAGCTCCCCGTATGGCCCTTGTATCCTGTACAGATGTCCTGTGCTGTCTGCTTACCGCTTGTCTTGAGTCACTGAAATTCCTTGTAGTAAATGATTTTCTTGCCCCTAACATAACTTTTGTTACTAGTGTGTTATTAATTTGTGATGAAAATGCAAAAATAGTCACACATTTATCAAGGGGTGTAATACCACCTTTACATCATAATAAAAATACACACTATACAAAAACTGAAAAAAAAAAAAAAGAAAAGGCCCAATTTTGCCTCCGGTGGGGCAAAAGTGAAACTTTCTCTGATTTCTCTGATTTCATTTATCTTGTTGCAAAATTTGTCAAGGTCAAATTAACTCGATATTATAGAACTCAATGCGACTCAATATTAATGCGTATTGTCGATTTTTATGTGTTACTGAATACTCAGGTATCGAAACATCCCACAAATTACTATTTTTCTGATTTATCATGGAAAGGCCAATAATTTGGGCCGATTTTTGACAAAATCGGTGCATATATCAATTTTGCTCCATGTGGTGCCAAAATTTGACCCACGACGTCACAATGTTTTGTTCCAAACTCAGTAACCGTACATCGTAAATGGGTCAAATTACACTTTTGCTGAATACTTATGTCCGAGAAATTTTGCACTTGACCTCTGTATAAAAGTTCAATGACCTTTTCCTACAAAATAAGGGTGCTGTTGAAATTCCTCTATAGCCTATGTTGATCTATCTCTGCCAAATACAGCAAATTTAACATTATGTACACGATTTTTACAAAAATTAACTGGCTTAGCGCGGTATATCCGCAGAGATTTTTTTTTTAGATAAACACGTGATAAATGTTGAAGTATCCGGTTTTATTTTAAGAAATGATACAAGCATAATTTACATGTATTATCAGCTTCAATGCTCTGCATAATGCAAAACACGAAGCAACTGGAGGATCAGTTGAAATATTTTTGCTTAAACTATTCTATATTTTTGGAATGTCACGACAAGCTTTGAAGTGCAAATTGTCTGGCAAATTTTCAATGCGTCTTGTTTATGACTATACACGTTTTTCCCAATGATACATGTGTCTTGCCTGATTGTCAACCTAGTTGGACGACACAAGCCATAACCCTAACACTCTCATGGATTTTTGTTACATACGTACATAAAACATTTAATAAGGCGCCTTTCCAACTTGATCAAAGCGCCGTAACAACAAAGCAATAACAAAAACAGAGTCAATACGATGGATAAAAATGAGACTTCAAAACTTTCTTGAAACTAGGCAGTGTGCATACCTCCCTGATGGTTCTTGGGAGGCTGTTCCAGAGTGTGGGTGCCGAAACATAAAACGATTTATCACCAATGCGATTTTTCCCGACATGAGCATTGAGAAGAGTAGTATCAGAAGATGAACGTGTCATGGGTCCTGTAGCAGGTTTGACTTTATGAGTGAGAAAGTTTGTGAGATAAACTGGTGCATTACCCTGAAGACATTTAAAAACATACATGCATATCTTGAATTTGTTGCTATCGGAAGGCAAAGAAGAAATTAAAAAAAAGGATGAACATATAAGTCACTTGGTATTAACGGGATTCGAACCATAAACACTTCCAGTGCCAAGCACACGGCCACCGACCGATAGTCACTGGCAGTTTGCCGCCCGGCTAGCGACTCCGTCCGTACATGTGACTTAGGGTGATTGTGCCCTGCTTTCTGTGTTAGATTTTGTTAGATTTTGCAGTATTAGGGTTACAAGTTAATTTGATAATTTCTAGAGTTCGAGAGTTCGTTTGAAATAAAACCACGTGATTCGTGTTTGGAATTTTTGTTTCTAACATAGAGATAATGCTGTGATCGGGATTATCAAGAGTAATTGCAAAATGCACTTGATATAAGTGTCAATCATACAGGGGTCTTTTTTAACCACGCACATTTAGCTTGAAATGAGTACCAAGTACCGTCAACTTATGTGATTAGCATACTACTTATATTTTCTAGAGTTACAACGTCTATATCACATACGATATATGCATACTATCTGTACAAACAAATGTCTTCGTTTTAAATTAATTACATTGACACGTGACGCAGTTTAATGGTGATCAGATAAAAGCCTTACCATGACAAAAGGAAGTAATGGACAATTTTTTCAAAGTGCTTTTTATGACTTAAATGTTTTTTATTAATTTTTAAAAAATAGATAATAATATCTAGGACCGTTTTTTCATTTTTTTTTTGAATTTTGACTAACTTCACCAAAAAATATTTGAAATTTGGGCGAAAATCAGGCTTTTTTATAATTTTTTTGAAAATTTTGCATTTTTGACCATTTTTGGTGCAAATTTCTCAAAGTTGGTCAAAGTTCAAAAAAATAAAATAACGGTGCCTAGATATTTTTATCTAGTTTTTAATAATTTAAAATTAATAAAAACAGATTTTTGGGCCAAACAATTTTTTTGTTACGTTGCGCGAAAAAATTTAGGTCAAAAAACCTACTTTTTGTAATTTTCTCCAAAAATGAGCATTTTGGCCCAAATTGGACCTCACAGATGAATTCATCAAGTCATTTCCATTCTAAAAATGTATACTTTTATATTCTTTAGACCAATAATTTAGCAGTTATGAAGCCCGAAAGTTTCCACAATTCCAGGGTTCAGACCAACCTTAAATTAAGTATCTTCCTGCTAAATAAGAATATCGCTGAGTTATGTCTCAGTTTAAAAACATCTCATGACGAATACTTGAAACCTAAATTTTGTACACACAAAGTATAGGAAACTCCATGAAAAGCTGCGAAAAACCACACGAAAAGGAAGTAAAGGGAGACACTTTGCCGAATTTCGGTGATTTTATGTAAATTAGTCACCATTGTTCAAAGTCACTATTTTTAGTAATTACAACTAATACAAGTACCTAAACATTAAATTTCCTGGGTATTTATTTAATATTGAATAAATTGCTCCAAATTGTGTTTATATACAAATACCACGTTTACTGCATATATACTACCGTTGAAGCGCTCCTTAAAGATTGTCACCCTCAGCCATACTGTTTCCACTTATTTTTTCACGCAAATTTGATGTTATTAATTGTGTTAGCATTGTAAATATCACATTTATAATCAGCCAACTTGACACAGTATTGTGCGATTATGCATTTGCACATGAACTTGTGTAGTACAGTGCCATCCTAAACGTTGCAAATTAAATATCCCCCTGCTGTCGGAACAAAATGTTTCAAATTCGAGTTGTAATTCGTCTATGGATTATTCCATGGCACTAGACATTATACATCATTTATACTAATTTTAAAGAGTAGTACCTAAATGCAGTTGATATTACAAATGAAAGCTTTAAAATAGATCATCTGACCGAAATGATCCTCTGACCAATTACATGCTACTTAACTGGGCGTTATTATTGTTCATAATTTCGGATTTTATTCGTGACACTTAAAATTTTGGTGTCTGTTTTTTATTTCACTACTTCGTTAAAAAGACACACAGGGAAGGCGTGCATCACCCGACATGGGCAATTGCTATGTTAAAAGACCTAGGGGATTCAGCAAAGTGTAGATATCAACTATCTTACACTGAATAAGCAAGCGTACCTGGTGTAAAGACAACGTGCGACTTGAAGTGTGAACATAGTGTGCAACACACTCCACCATATAATGTAGCAATTTTCTATACAGGCTATAACAATGAAAATTATACAATTGCATTTTCGCTTCTTATAAAAAGAAATCAAAAAGATTTGGCAATACTTTTATTATGCAGTGGAATAAGTAACATCTTGGCTAACATAAAAATTTTACTTGGTTTCTTTACTAGTTCGGGTACAAACGCTATGCTTAATTAACTAAATCGTGCAGGAAATGAGTTAGACCTCTTGATATTTACACGCATGTCAAGCTTTCATCGTGGTGATTTAACTTCCATGAATATCAATAGTGTTTCTGCTTTTTAGAAAAAAAAACCTAACAACAAAGAAAAAAACAAACAAAAAACAACAACAGGGGCATGGTAATAATGTGGTTTGCAGTAGAAGTACTAATATCTTGGCTGACAGAAAAAAAAAACTTGTCTTGGTTTCTTTCCTAGTTCAGGTTCAAACGCTATGCCCGAGTATACTTAATCGCCATTATAGTTGGGACACGTTTTGCCAATTTCGCACTTCAAGTTTATACCGCGTAAAATGCACCCTCATGTTTATCGTCAAAGATCTCAGAGCAAAAGAAAAGGTTTTTCATATTTTTCGTTCACTTAATCATGTTAATTGATATTAGTAAATAAATAAATACTACGTAATATTAGATTTATTTCAAAATCATAAATTAAAATATTGCATTGCTTAGAATTGCCCATCTTAAGTGCACCGACGGTTAAACTCAATTTAGTCACTGTTGCTACACAAAGACACACAAGTAGCCCAAGCTGTATTAGAAATACCGTACTTACTTTAAACAATTGGTCATATCTCCCCCTGTAGACCACCGATTTTATTAAGTGTGTTGACGATCAAGTAAAATGCAATACAATCGATAAAAGACATGTTTGTCTTATACTATTTTCTAAATTGTAAAAAAATTTTTTTGATACGGCCTGTATTACCATGAATGCAATGAGGAACATCTGGTGTTAACTAAACACAAGGCCCCTTTTGTAAAAACAGGCACTTCTGTGCTCAGTAGCATGCTACACATACTAATGTTTCCTTAAGGAATGTATCTGCCTCTGAATGCAAATGAATACACCTGTTAAATTAATGGTAAGAGCAAGTTAAACCTATTTTAGAACACCTAGTACATGGCGCTGGGTAGAAAATTAGCGTTTTGTATTCTACATTAATAGCGTAACCGATGTTTATTTGCATTCTTACACCTAAAATGATACAATTAGAATTTATGAGTGTTCTTTATTATATCCCAAATGCTTCACGTAAGAATAAACAAGCAAAATATTAGCGATTTTTAGCGAATAGATTTATTCCTTTTGTAATGACACAAGGACGTGGCAGACTTCATTGATGTGATAAAGTTATACTTATTTGCACCTTTAGTATGTTTAGATATTATTATCTTTACTATTGTATCCATCGCATAAACAAATCTTGGATTTTCCGTATAATGATTGCCGCCTACTGGATTCCATACGGTATGATTAATGTACCAGAATATAACTATAATTATGTCTCGTTCATGCGTAAAATGCTGCAAATTAGAGGTTTTACAACAAATTCTCATAATGAAAAAATAAATTAGCTTCACTATTGCTAAAATACGTGTTGGTAAGAGTACCATTATAATACATTAGTGTGACTTCGTAGGACCTGTTTATCTATAGTATTACTCATCTACATAAGATGTTCTTGTATTAAATTAATAACAACTTTGGTAGTAGGTAGCCTTGAATATTTCATAATGTATAAACCAATGTAAAGTATGCATGGCCTTTTTTTAGAATGAAAGGTAAGCTTCGTCCGACGAAACAAATTGAGCAGTCCAAATACTTTGTGTGAGTCGAGTATAACGTACGCAAGCTGCTGTACATATTACCGCTGAAGATTGTTACCCTCATCTATTATTATACTACTTATGCATATTTTCCATTAAACTGGGGCAATGAGTTTGCAATATTAATTGTGTTAGTTTTGTAGATCTCACATACAGCCAAATTTTCATTGTATCGTGGCAATCCGCATTTGTACATGCACTCGCTCAGTACTTTGTCATCTAACATTGCAAATTCACTGTAAAGTGAGCACCGACCTAATGATCACCCATGTTGTTTGAACGGTCGCTTCGCGTGGAGACACACAGACACACGTCGGTCCTGCTTTGAAACATGAACCTTAGACAAAATCTGTACATAACACGT
This sequence comes from Amphiura filiformis, assembly GCF_039555335.1. Lineage (NCBI taxonomy): Eukaryota > Metazoa > Echinodermata > Ophiuroidea > Amphilepidida > Amphiuridae > Amphiura > Amphiura filiformis. The sequence goes on from NC_092647.1 coordinate 26,527,007, forward strand.
TTCACATCTGCCATCGCATTGTTTAACTATGTAAGTAATGAAAATATGTTATCATGTCAAGATATTATGTATGAAAAACCACACTGTAAAGAATAAGATAATTAAACAAGACTGTGGCATTTGTGTCGTTATACTTGGTTATAGTGGGTTAACCATGACTATTTCTACTTACCTATGCACACAAGCTGCTGATATAAACAATGCCAACCAGGTGTGAAATATACTATGGAAAAATCCTCTGTAATTCCTCTCAAACAGCATCATATTTAATAATTGCAGTACTCCTACTATTATATCCAAACAACGGTGTGTGTGTTCTGTATACTTGCATGCATAGACAGCTGAGAATTGAAACACATGTGCTCGCTCACATCTTCTATTGCGACAGCACGCTTAGTTGCCTACGCTGTGGTAAAACTTCAATATTGGGCTGCTTTTAGAAGACTAGACCCACGTCTTAACAAATATTTTCCCCATGTAAAACAATGGTTGAGTTTAAAATAGCGTAATATATGTGACAAATACTAAGCCCTAAGTGAGACTTTGTCTACGACAGAAACTAGTAATAGTTAAGCCAACAGTTGAACATTTGTCAACGTTATACATGTAGAGCCAAAACATCTTAATAACACCACTGAAGACTTTATTTTGCCAACAGCGCCTCTGCACCACGTGTTTCGATGTTTGGCGGTGCTATCATTATTACAGTGTATTTATTTGATCAAGAGCAGTAGGAACTGTCACAAATAGTTCGTATCTTTGCCACACCAAACCCCCGGGATTAAACCACTGTTCAAAAAGTACAATTTACTTAATTACTGATATTCTAACACTTGGTCCTATGTGGAAGTGGAATTAAAAAACCTAAACTAGTAACTGAATTCAAAAATAGCATGTTAAGGGATCTAAAATGAGCGTTTATTGGGTTTCGACAGTATTTTTGAGGGACATGAGAGCACCTCAGACGTATCGAATTGCATTCTGAATACGAAGCATGTCTTTCTGATATCAAATAATTTTCATTTTTTGAAAATCACAATATAATACAACTTTTATGACAAATTATACAAATTTGATATTTTTCAAATTTTTGATATATAACAGTCCTCGAAGTAAATTATATAAATCTAATGATATTATTCTTAAAGTGTATGTAGCAGGGAGGAAAAGCCGACATTTTGACATTTCATATTGAAGATATGGATTTTTTTCCCAAAAAGACCTAATTTTTTTACTAAAGTTTACTTCAAGTACTGTTAAGTACTTGAAAAAATATCAATTTTTAATGATTTGCCATAAAATGTGTATTAAATTGCGAATTTCAAAAAATCAAAATTATTTGATATCCGAATGACGTTCTTCGTATTCAGAATGCAATTTGATATGTCTGATGTGCTCTAATGTCCCAAAATAAATACTGTCCAAACGTTCATACCCCACCCCTTAAGGTATCTAAAATGTAATTATTGCCCTTCCTAATTTTATGTTTTGCAGACTCTCTATATTGTTCACTGTATTATTTATCAAACAAACATTGCTTAGTTTTCTTTGCTTAATATTGTATTGTTATAGCTTAAGATGGGTTCTGTGTAATTTTTTTTTTGTTAATATTTTTGTGTATAGTTGTTGTTTTGATTATTTCATGTACTATCATAATTGTTAGTTATAAGGTGATGCATCGTATACTTAGACCTCTCGGGCTTGTGATGTACCTACCTTTATCAATACGTGTTATTTACAATGTTTGCATTTCCTTTGCGGTTCTGCTTATATGAGATTGATGAAAATAATGATTGATTGATTGATTGATTGATTGATTGATTGATAATCATGAAGTAAGTTCCATTATAGCAGATAAGTTGACGTTCAGAACATAGTCTAATGCTATCATAACATACACATAAAGTATATTCTCTCTGGTCTTTCAGGCGTGCAAATCGAGAAATATAGGTCAGTGCACTGGTAAAATGATAGCTATAGCATCTGACATTTTTTTTTTATTTATGTAAAGTATATCTAGGCATTAACATATGTAATTTTAGGAGAAAACGCTAACGAAACTTCGGCCAGGCACAAGTGACCTGGTGAAGGGGCGCCATATAGCTAGTTGAAGCATTCTTACAAGACAGGCAAGTTTACCCTAAACAGAAGCGACTGAGCTCTTTTATCATGGGTCATCTGCCCCACCGTTACGAGATGAGCCACGGGGAGGGCGGAATTAGAGTTTTGTTTTGGCCCTGAGGAAAATTAAATCCGGGACCTCTAGCATCAAAGGCAAAGTGTGCACGCACAATTTTAACATTTGCAACTTAACCGCCTCAATTTTGCTATGGCAATGTTATTAGTTTACAACACTTGAACGCTAGGACTTTAAAGGTCCGTAACCCGATCGACAGCATCATACCCCCGATTTTTTTCATTGTTGATGAGGTTTTGGTATCACATAATAGATACTATTTTTCTCATTACTATCCTGAAATTTGACGCTCCAAGTCGATGTATTTCCGGAGAAATCATGAAACACAGCGGTTTTTACAGGCTACCAGTTGTTCGCATTGTACACGACACGGGAGTTTTGGGTAGTCATAGAATGAAATCGGAATAGATTCGGAAGACTTCACCCCAGTACCAATTCGTCCGCAAAAATACATCAAATAGGCCCCCTAATGTCAAACTATAGATGGCGCTATAATGATATAAAACAAAAAACTAAAATAAAGAATTACATTAGAGGCGAAATAAATAAGGAAACATGACCTATATTGTCAAGCATGATACGAGGAATATGAAAACAATTATGAGAGCACCTCCCCCCCATTAAAAAATTAGTTAAAAATAAAACAAAGAAAAATAATAAATATGTGAAAATGTGCATCATATAGCTAAAAATAAAGAAATAATTAAGCGAAGTAAATACAGCATGGGCTATCTTGTCAAGAATAATAATGAGCGCAGTGATATGTAATGTTTTTTTAAGATTAATCAGTATGAATAGAGGGTATAAAAAGTGTACACGGGCGAGCCGGTTTTCAGTGCCAAGGCGAACACTTCCTGTTTCCACCGGGACATGCGCTCGGCCGTTGTTTCGGGATACCTGACCAGAATCCCGGGGGGTCACTCCCATTGTGGCCTGTACACCATCCGCGATAATGAAAACGCGTAAAAAGGGTCGTTTTTCGTGGGTAGGCACGATACGCGCGGATCGTGTTTAGGGTGTCAAAAACATGAAAAATTGCAATTTCTAAATACGCGGAAATGAAATTTAGGGTATGAAATTTGATGTTAGGAATGAAATCCCTGTTTAGGGTGTCGTTTTAGCCTTGTTTAGGGTGCTTTTCAAAAGTTGATTATCGCGGATGGTGTACAGGCCACAATGGGAGTGACCCCCCGGGACCAGAATGCAATTCACGCGTACCAGTGTATTGGCTTGCTAATATGCTAATTATTCACATTTATGCTGAAATTGTTCCTGTTTTCTCACATAGATTGATAAAGGGGACAATATTTGACATTGTATGTAAGTTTGAAGAGAATCCATATCCTAAACCGATAGGGTTACCCCCCTTTAAGAACTTGCAAGATGAGCATATTGCTATTAGTAAGTCACTAATTGTTATATCTCGTGTATATTGTCGCCGGGTTAGAAGAACCTCATGAGTTCAAAAGGTCAAATGCAAAACCTAATAATGTTAAAAGTGGGTCACAGTACATAAACCACTTTTTTCAGTTTGTCGGCAATTTTTGTGTGTGTCAACTTGAAGAAGTCATATCTCCAGCTTTTTGATACTTGCATTTCAAATGTAAACTACACGAAAGAGTCAGTAAATAACCAACACTTTTTTCTATGTAAGTCCTGTTAATTTTGAACAGCTTTTTGTGCCCTACTCAAAATGATAAGATCGTTGCAATGATGTGTCTTTACTACATAGGTTTTAACTTTAGAGGTCAAATTTACATACATGGGGAGGTTGTCCTGCTCAACGAAGATATGAAGTTTTGAATTTGAACTTGCATTGTATCTAGTTTTCATATCAAGTCACTTAAATAATGTACAGACTGTAACAATAAAAAGTAACCAATTACAATTTTGCTTCTCAGAACAAAATCGTTATACGCAGTGGAATCATTTACATCTTAGCTAACAGAAAAAATTACTTTACTGAGTTTCTTTACTACTTCGGACTTAAACGCTATGCTCAAATAATTTAAACGTCCAGAAAACTAGTTGAACTACTTTTGATCGCACATATCAAGTTTGCATTGAGTAAATTCAATCAGACAAAAATAAAAGGGGTCATGGCGTTAATGTGATGTGCAGTAATGTCTTGGCTAAAAAAACACACACATTTACTTGGTGGCTTAGAGAGCCTAGTTAAGGTTCAAATAGTATGCCCTATTTAACTTAATCGCCGAAGTTGGGCCACTATTATTATGGTCTTTATTACATTTATCATAAATTAAAATACCACTTTAAAATGCCCCATTGTTTAAAAATAAGAGCACCGACTAGTGGCCCAAGCTGTTTTAGGACTACTTTACACAATTGGCCATATCTTCGCTTGTAGACCACCGACTGTATGGTAATAAAGCTTTTGTAGTAGCTTCAGAAATTACATTGACAACCAAGTTAAATTCAACACAATCAATAAGTTACATGTTTGCCTAACACTATTTTCTTAATTGTATAAAGTTTTTGTTACAACTGGAGTATTTTTATTGTCTACTTCACTGTGTAGCAGTATATTGAGGTTTCAGTCTTTACTTGTGCATCATGGCTTCCCTTGAACTGTATTTTTGGATACTATTTCAAGTTATTTCAATATACGGTAGTCTTGTCAGTGTCTGGTTCACCGCGGGGTTGAATTTGGTTGCCTCTTTACCTGTGCTTGTGCTGTCATGGATTTCTTTGTATTGCATTTTTTTTCAGTTACCGTTTTCAAATTACTTACCAATCCCTCATTTCAAATATATAGTTTTGGTTTCTCTATTGTTCAGAAACCAAAAATCAAGGGATTAAAATGTGGAGATGAACTGGTATGCAATCATAACACTATTGTGCTGGGAGGACACAAGAGGGTATATATAATCAAAAGTATAATGGCCTATAACCATACGTATATAATAGCCTATTGTGCTCACATTTTCATTATCGATATCTATCAACGCGGGCGACTTTTGCCGTAGATGGCACACTTCCATGACACCATAAAATTCGTTTGATAAGTTATGCATAGACATCGTTGGATATATACGAGACCTAGGCCTACATGTAGAAATCATGTGCATATATTGAGGGGTGGGGGGGGGTGTTTTGTTTATTTGTCTGAAATATATACGATGCATGATGATGTAGATGATTTGATTATGAATTAGATTATTCCCCGGAACAACCCATACCTCTTACCTATGTTCCCTCCGCCACCTATATATAACCTCCTCCTCCCCCCCCTCCCCACACTCGATATCGACTCTTCCCTATTATTCCACTCCACTCTTGAGCCCCCTCCTTCCCTTCCCACTTCCAATGCTCTCTCCCCTCTGTTTCTCTTTCTCCCTTACCCTTACCCCCTCCCCCTCTCACACACACATACCCTCTTTCCCTGGCGATCTCTTCTATCTCTCTCTCTATTCTCCAATAAATAAATTGAATAAAAGTTAGTTTAAACCAGCTTTCTATGATATTGATCTTCCGTCATGCGACATGCACATAAATAGAGTTGTGTATAATAGTGTTGATAGCAATGAAGTCATAATCTGTCAAGTGGATATTGTAATGTCTGTGGAAATATTTCGATGGTCTATATATTTTCACAGTGAAATCAGCTTAGGCTAATTCGTAGTCTCAAGTCAATGCTTTCAAACTAAATCAATGCTTTCAAATGTAGACTGCTTTGTTCGACTTCTCTGCTCGTGAATATTGCACTGCGAAATTTAAACATTTCTTTTGTATACTTAGAGTAGGTAACTTCAAATCAAATAATTTTACGATCCACACCACTTATAAGAAACTGAAACCAAAACCGAAACTGACTGACACAAATGTTCGGTTTTAAACAAAAGGTAGAAACAATGAGTTCGATATCTTATGATTCAAGTGGTTAGGCAGGACAATAGGAAACCACGTGACCAAAACCAAAACCAAAACTAAAACTATATATTTGAAATGAGGCAATGTAGTATAATTGGTATCTGATTCACCGTGAAGGTGTGTTCCGTTGCCTTAGTTATGCTGGTGCAATCATTGACTTCTTTGCATTGTATTTACTTGATACTGAGCCATTCCATGTCAACTCCAAGGATGTGCACCGCAGCACCGCAGCACCTCTTCATTTTTTTCTTTTTCTGTGTGGTGGTAGATATTGATGAGAAAGTATAATCCTGAAAATTTGAGCTTCATACTCCATTTTGTTTTCCCGTGGCATCAATTTGAAATTTAGGGGGGTCAGCGTAAAAAAAGATGTTTGGAGGTCCATAAATGTGAACCCCTAGCAACTTTGAAAAGTCGGTATCCTGGGGTAATTTTTGTGTACAATTCAAATCTGGCATCATAAAACTTGTAACTCATTTACTTTAAAAGATATAGGGCCCTCAAAACGCAACTTGGTCCATCCAGGACCAACTTCGGGGGTTGTCAGAACTCCAAAAGTAAAAATGATTTTTGTCCATTTTTTTGCCAGTCAGAGCCCTTTGCTAGGACATTACTCTTATTGCATATTGAGCCTATTAGAATACTTTTAGCTGATATATTACCCATGCAAATCTCCAATTGTACATTTTTTGTACATTTTTGACCCCACCGTCAACTTCAGGTATGTTGAAAATATGTTCTTGGTCAACATTTCTGAGAGATACTGGCTTTGGGTCTTGATGACTTTGCTTTAAAAACATCAGTTAGGTTCTCCTACTCACATATGAGTCATTCCAGCCACATCAACAAAATGGGTTGGTTGGTCAGTGGTCACCCCCTCAAATTTTGCTAAAATCATTTCTAGCATACTTCTATGAGCATAATGAATACATGAAAAAAATGAATGCTCAACTCCAAGCGAAGGGGTTTTGCTTTAAACATGTTCAGGGGGCAAAGCACATAGGAGGTTTTTCCTGCCCCAAAACGAATTATACAATAACAATTTGAAATGTCTACAAGGTTTGGCCCATTGGTTAAGTCTTGTTACGCTGCGTGTCATTTTGAAACCAAACACCAATTATATTTTGTGATTCTATCGTCATATTGTCCACGGGTAATGACGCATATGGAGCTGATTAATAGATTCCTACAAGCTAGCTGATAATTACATCAACACAAAGTGATATAACAAGGCAAGACCGACTAGATTGATACTTAGTGATAACCTATTGAAATAAACCAGCTTAACAAACAATACTTAAACTAAAATTGCAGCCACCAAAGCCTAGCAAATAAAGTACCATCGTATATTATTAATGTTCACGGCGTGCATGACACAAGATGCGATATAATATAAAGATCAATCGTGTCTGATATGGTCTTCAGAGTAAAATCTTTGCCACCTTTGAATTAAGCTTTACAAGATTGGGATCTTGTCAATTGGCTTCCGATTTTCCAACGTTTAAAATGTACACTTTAGTATCATTATCACTATCAGCCCTTTTAAAACGCTGGGGCAAAGGGTGAGGGTAACTGTACCTTATTAAACTTACTGATTAATTGTCAAAATATGTTAGATACATCCTGCACTTTAATGCGAAGCTCTGAGAGATTAAAGTTGCAGGGAACCTAGGACCTATAGAATTCCTCTGTGGTGAGTCTCTTCTTTTTAATTACACATTGCTAATTAATAAATTATGAAACCAACTGCCAAAGTTTTTTTACAAATTGATGAAAGCCCTTATCATAGAAATTTGAGATGGAAGAAACTTGCATCGTTGACTTATTTACAATAAAAGCAATATTCAGTTAGAATAATAAATGATTTCAAACATATTACATACCGATTACAGTGATTTTGAGCCATTTAATAGTTTGTACAGCCTGTCTCAAAAATTGTGCAATTGAAAGACGCCCTCTTTGGGAATAAGAAAATACTGTTGTAACATGCTTACACCAACGTAAAGGACGCAGTCTTAGCTTTTAAATGCCGTTTGTTCTGTTCAATTTGCTTGTTTTAATCTCGAGATATGTTTAGTTAACAACGAATGGGTAAAATCAAAATTGTACCAGTATTAGAGAATAGCATAACATTTATCAAGAGTTCCTTCGTGAAATCAAACAAAAGAATGCGTAGATAACACAACAATACAAAATTGTTTTTACTGTTTGATCATGATACATAATAGGGACCACAACTTCCCCCTGATACCTTTTTTTAAATAAGTTCAAAAACATGTCCACATGTCTTTTACACATGTGGACTAATTTATAGCGTCACATGTCATTGCCTTCAGTCACAATGGTTAATTGTGTAAGAGAAGGGGCCGTTTCAAAAGTTGCACCTGAGTCCATATTAGTCAGACACAACAAACACATGATTAGACCTGACCTACTGTATTGTTTGAGAGCTGACTCCTATGGACTAAGATGCAACCTTTAACACTATTTAAAACGGTCTCTTTTTTTTACATAATTCAGTTACCATAGGGTATTAAATAAAAGGCAATAACATCTAATGCCGACGTGACGGCGGCGAATGGCATGATCGAGCCGGCAACTTGTGAAACCGCCCGGCCGTATGGCAGTTTACATATACTTGGTTAGTTTTGACGGGTTCATTATCGAACCCCAACGGTTTAAGCTTGTATTTATGTATTTTTTTTTATTAACATAGGCCTATTTGTTTGTGACATTTCAAGCGCTTTAAAAGTTCAAAATAATCCCATTCAATTACACGGTTGACGATGAAAATGTAGTGAATTCAGACAATGCACGGCGACCACCACCTGGCCATACCAAGACCACCAAGTGATCAGTAGATGTGCTACAATGCTAAGAGATAGGAATTTTTCAGACAAATATCATCAAAATTGCTGAAAATTTAAAAGGCAACTTAATTATACATTCGGGGATTCTGCTTTTTTAGTATATATGTTTTCAAGAACTAAATTCTGAAAAAAAGTTATCGACGGAAACTCTTACAATAATGCTACAAAGTTGTAAAAAATGACAAATTTACTAGAAAATTTGGACATGCATCCCGCGCCTCCAATTGAAATACACAGGAAGACCACCCGCTGTGCCAAATGTCCAGACATCATGTCTAAACGCTGTAATGTCAGCGCCCATCTGGTCACGTGGGCATTAAATTAAGTGCCTTTATTTAAATGCCCTAAGACGACTGATAATGAACCATTGTGACTGAACGCAATGACGTGTGGCACTATAATTTGGTCCATAAACACCCTACATATAATGATTCTAATTTTCCACTTGAAAAAAAAAACAGATTAAACAATAAATAAATATACTGTGCCAAAAAGCATCCTTACACTTGGAAAAATAATCACAATTTCCAAACTGAACCATATCGGGTAATTTTTTTATAATAGATGCACTATTTAATCCTGCACACTATGACACAACATTGAATCTAATGTGATCTCAAGAAGTAAAGTTACAAATAATTGAATAGACGAAGGTCCATTTTTAAAATAAACAAACTGGCCCATGCAAGGCGCAAAGGGCAACAAAGAGACAACACAGTTTCATCAATGAAGCTTTATTTAAAGCAGTTCTTATTTCTTTTCATAACTTATTTTATTTGTCAGTTTTTTGTTTCAGTTTTATGTTGTTCTTTTTGTTTAAATTAAGGGCACGCATAAATTAACCATTCACCACTCTCAAACCAGATGTCTAGTCCGTGGAGTTTTGAATAGGCCAATGGGTCACTTTTAAAACTGGACATTCGTCTAATGAAATGCTTGTAACTTTGCTTCCTGAAGTCACATTAGATGCAATGGGGCGTCATACTTTTCCGGATTAGATAGTGCATCTATTAACCAAATACATTTACCTACATATAGTTTAGTTTTAAAATTAGGATTTGTCTTCCAAGTGTAAGGATACTTTTGGCACAGTATAATTATTTCACATTCTGCAGTAAAATTAAATACATACCATTGTGTATGTACGTGTGAAAAATATTTTTACCATGGCAAATACTGTTCTCTTTGTCACTGAAGACATGTTAAAAGACAAACAAATAATGTACACTCTGTTGTAAGTTACAATCATGTCAACGAAATATTGCATATCGAAATTGTACTGAGCAATTGCCGTATAATCATTTCTAATCCTACAAATGAATGTTATTTTGGGGTAATTAATACCTTACATACATGTGCCAGTGTGCTGTCGTCGATGGCTGTTAATCTCTTCTTGTTCCCGTTGTTTGCTGGGGTTCCCCAGGGCTCTATCCCAGGCCCCTTCTTTTCTTGCTTTTTATCAACAGCAACATATCTCCCATCCCATTATCTGCGGGTAGCAAATTAGTTTTCTACGTTGATGATACTACACTTTACAAACCAGGATATAGTTGATTTTCAAGATGGCATCAACAAAATCTCTATCTACCAAAAACAATCCTTATCCGGACATTCTGTTACATCTTAATACTCAACCTATTGATATAGCTACTGACATCATCTTCCTTGGCATTCATATTCCTAGCAAATTATCGTTGAATATGCACATTGATGTCATTTGTAAGAAGACTCGTCGGATGTTTAGCCTGATCCATCGGAAATCACCTAGCTCACCAGCACCTTCGTCTCAACCTGTGCACTTCCTTTGTCCACCCAGCTCTTGAGTATAGCTGCTTAGGAGTCTGTTCAGAGGTTTGCCTGCCGGGTTATATCGGAATCTTGGGACCTGGATAATGGCAGCCGACATTCCAAATTTAACTCTCCCTCTCTTGAGGTTCCTCGGGACTCACCGTGCGGGATGTTTTTAAAAATCTTGCCGTCCTTTCATAGATCATCTGCTCGTAATGTATTCACACATCATTCACAAAACAAGATAAACCATTCCCATACTTTCTACCCACCTTTCAGCCGCCTCATGCCTTATCAAATAAGTTTCTTTCACCTTGGTCCCATGTTGTGGAATGGGCTACCAAAGACAGTGTATGTTGTTCCACCTTATCCGCTTTCAAAGCTGTAAGTAAAGCACTCCATTAATCATGTTAATTGTGTTTGGTTGCTGCTTCCATTTCCTTGTTTGTCTTTTTATCTCGTTTTTGCTTTTTGGCTAATTTTGTGTTCGCTTTGTATACAGGGCCTCTCTTTAGTTTAGTGCTCTTTGAGCACTCTTGGGTATTGATTTTTATCAAATGTTATAAATAAATAAATTTAAAACAGATGAACATTCGATATATAATGGAACGACCCAGTTTCATCCTGATTATTATTTCGGCCATCACAAACGATTCCAAAAAGTAAGCCCCCTCCTCATAAAGTTGGGCTTTTCACTAAACATCGTTAGGCCCCCGAAGTTGATTTAAAGTGTGAAATGTTGCCAGATAAGTTAAACATTACATGTGCGGTACGTTTTTGTCCAACATTATTTTGTCCTTCACCAGAAAATTTAGAAATTTATAAAATTTGGGGCCAAAACAAAGTTGCATTTTTTCTACATATGGATTTTTATGAAGGCTTATTCACATCTATACAATTGTCTTAAACAACTTTAATGACATGGACAGCAAAGTCCCCAGACTGTAACCCAATTGAACATCTCTCAGACCATCTGAGGCAGACTGCATAATTATAAGAACACTACAAGGGTTGTCGATAATTCTAAAACGTGCACGGAATCACCTGAACCAGCAATGCATTCGAAAGCTGGTCAACATAATAAAGAATCGTTGCAATGAGGCTATAGTTGAGAATGAAGATTGACCAACAATATATTACCAAAAAGGTAAACAAAACTTTATTACACAAGTCACTTAGTTATTTTTAATTGCTAAATTTATTATTGCAGCAGAAAGAACCTTGTGAAAGAGCCACCGTGCCCTCTTATTTTTAATTGCTACATTTATTATTGCAGAAGAAAGAACCTTGTGATGCCTGATTGAATCTTTGCTTTATTGAAGAAAGAATGTTTATTAAGTCATAGCTTCTATCCAAACAGATACTCCACATTCAATTATTGACTAAAATCAGCCATTTTAAAAACGTTATGTGTTTGCTGGGAGGGTGCCTAAAAATGATATGGTTAATCGTTTGAGATACCATTAATGCAATATACGAAGGTGATGTGCCAACATCTTACCCCAAGGCAATAATCTGATGTATGCATTCTAAACACATATCTAAGAATATGACTCCTAGCAGATATTGCAGGTAGGGCCCTCTCGCACTAACACCTAGAAATATATTTTGTAAATGTCACTTGCTTCCAAATTTGCTCAATAATATTACATCTCCTTTGTAAAGGTAAACAGGCCAGTATATCAAATTGAAAAGAGCAAATATAACCGGAAAGAAAATTCTTGACATCTTGTCCAGCCTTAATGCAGTTAAGTGTCTTTCGGTACAAGACTCCACTTCAATCGTTTCAGAGCATTCGTCAAAGTTATTATCCTCGTTGTTAGCTGCCTCCTTCTTTTTCGTGGATTTCAATGATTTCCGCTTTTTAATTCGACTTTGCTGAAATGACACAAATACAAGACAACACCAATTATATCGTGTAAGCAGTCCGGTCCGACTACCTGATCAGGAAATACTGTCGACTTAGGCAGCATGTTGCCTGCGCAGGCAACACAGGCTTTGGTAACCCTTCCGAATTTGGCAGCCTAAGGACTAAATTGTTCATGGTGATTTTATAAAAGATCGGTGGAAATTTTACTTGGACACACATAAGCTACATGTAAGTTGACAATTTTTCACCGGGCGAAAAAATATTCCACCGGGAGGAAAATAATTTCAACACTGAAAACAATTTCTAACGTTTTTTTAAAAATTTGATTTAAATATGCAAATTACCTTTATTGTAACTAAAATTGATGCAAAAATACTACTGATTACACATCCCATTGATAATTTTATATATTTATCTACTTCCTTACTCTAAACCAAGAAGTAACGGAGTTTAAAGGATGCTCTACTTGAAATAGAGCATTACATTGTGGGATACCATGTTGCCTGCGCAGGCAACATGCTGCCTGATTCGACAGTGTTCCCTGATCAGGCAGTTGGATCGGACTGATAAGTAAAAGGTTTACATGCAAGAAAGAAATGATATGGCAAAAGCAGAATACTCTAGCATAATACTGGCTGAGATTGTGGAATGAGAAACCAAATATACGTTTTGAAAGAACATCTTACGCCATTACGTACCTTTACTAACAATACACACTAATATCATTCCATGCTCAGAGTAGGCAAACTAAGAAGAAAATACTTCCACGTCAGGTTTTCATCACATAATAAAGGACACCCAGGACGAACTGTTTTGTCGAAATTGAGTTATGTGCAATCATGTTCCGATCCGAAGCTATGTCCTCGGTATTTTCAAAATGTTCGTAAATTTAAATATAATCTACTTTGCATGTTTAAGCGAAGAAGGTACGGAATTGTTGTTGTTTCAATCAATAAATATAATTCAAAAGGTTTAAGAATTATTTAAATGCATTCTATGTTTCCTGTAGTTTGACATTGTTTTTAATGTGCACTACATTTTAAATAAACATTTTATGGTAAAGTGGTTTCATGAAAACTCTGTTTCCAAAAGGGTTAGAAAAATGTATAAAAAGTTTTCATAACATTTAAAAAACATTTTTGAAATCTTACTGCAGAACATTTTATCGTAGTATTAAAAATTTCAATAGAATATCTTTCAAAATTGTTTACTAGAAACCGTTTTGACGACATTTTTAAAATGTTGTTGAAGTGTTTTATGATATTTTATGGATTAACATAAATAGCATGTTTTTTAAGTTAAAAAAAAATTGTGGGGCTGGGAGGGGGGGGGTGGGGGTAGCCACGTTATCTTATGACATATATATGTTATCTTAAGTTATCTTACAATATATTTATCGTATAAATGTTGCAGAAACTACAGATTTATCTGAGAAAGCAAACTTACCTCAAGTACTACAAGGTAATTAGCCCAAGCATATTCCAGCAGACATAGGAATACAAACAGCAAACAAGCAGCAAGCCAAATGTCAATAGCCTTTGAAACGGTAAAATAATATTAATAGTTGTTATTGCTACTTCACTTCTGGTAGTAATAAGAATACTAAGAAACAGTACTCTACCCATGCATTGGCGAGGCATACGTGGTTCAGGCATATTCTCCGTCCTGGGACCGAGCGCAGACCCTCGGGTTTCCGAGTCAAGCATCTTAAACGCCTTTGCCAAGGGAGCAACAATATTAAGAAGAAAAGGGTAAAGTAGAGAAGTGGATCGTCAAACATGTCCACCCAACCGTCCTCTAGCCAGAAATAAAACAAGCAATAGATGTGATGCGATCCAGCAAAATCAGTCGGAACTCGGAAATATTGATTTTGAGATATACCCAAACAAAGGAAATATTTCCTTTTGTTTCCATATGTTTTGGAAAGTCTTTAATTGCTCATATCTTTTGTACTGGTTGTTCAATTTCAATAGACTTTTCATCCAAATGCAGCTTTGTAAAATGCTTTTTACTATAATCCTATACGAACCTGAAAATTTAATATTTCCGAGTTCCGACTGATTTTGCATCACGAATTAGATTCGTTTATAATCATTGGTTCAGACCCTTTCTAAAATCCATTATGTTGAGGATATCCTAGGAGAGCAGGAAGACGCGTATGTAATTTAATCTGTCATAAACCCATCTATAGCATTCCACTCTACCCAGCACCCTTTATAATGTTTTTTCTAGCCATCTGATTTTTGTGCATGTGGCTTAGTATAAAAACGGCGTGTTGATCAAATTTAGATTTTCAGGTAAAAGTTTCCTACTGACCTCTATTTATCAGCCAAAGAAACAGTAAACAGTCCCCTTTTACCGCTAGAAGTAAAAGAAAACACCCTTTCTTATAGTTCCCTATGAATACAAGATTGCAAAAGATACCTTTTTCTCAAAATCTCAAATGTGCCATACGCCGTTTTTATACTGAGCCACTCAATTTAACAAATGTGTGAACGTACTCTCTCAAGATTTACTGTTAAGAAATAAAAAGGAAAATGTATTTTGCTAATAGGCATCAATGGGATTGGAACTCGGAGCCCCAGTTATATAAAGCACAATACCACAAGGCATGTTATGGGTGAGTTGCGATATCAGTGATTTTGATTCCTACTTCAGCTGTAAAGAGTAGGTCGCATCACAATTTGTAAATACTATTATACATCAAAATAGACTAGAAAGGGTAGTATTGTAATGTGTGACATATCACAATTTACCGATTTTGAGAGACTGAGATGACCAACCAATATATTAATTATTGTGACCTGGAAAGGATTATACTTTTTGTCGTCTTTTTGCAGATATCTATTTGGTTAGAAAATAGTTGCAGCCCATAGGATGTACAACAGAAAAAATGTATACCCTCAATGTTAATTTCGTAATTTCCAGAATCGATTACACAGTACCTTTTCGGCAATGCGCAGATCGTCACTGTGCAAAGAAAACTGCACAGTAAAGATGTGCGCATCGACGAAGACGTCATCACGTCGTCTCTCAATTTTTGCACATTTTTGCAAGGGATATCAGGGAATGACCGTTATGGTCTATTAATACTGACTCGTAGGACTAATAAGTAACTATAAAAAAGAGGACATTACTACCTTTGCATATGTAACAATCGGCAGTCTTTCCAATATTCCTGAAGTCATCGTGGTCACCGTAAGCACTGTCGTAATTCCTAGTGTTATTCTCGCTGGTGCCGCCCGTGCGTCGATCCAGAAAGACAACCATGCAATTGTAACCAGAAGACAGCTGGGAATATATACCGTTAGCAAATAAGCTTGCATCTGGCGCTCAAATTCCAGTCTGATTTCGCATATATGAAAATGACCTGTGTAAGAAAATATGTTTTTACAATATGTCAGCACGAACAGGAATCCAAAATGGCCTTGGCTACATGTTTACATGCTACATCACATGATAGTACGTGCTCGTTGGAACACACTTTTAAATGGAAGTGAATAGGGCTGCTCGATGGATGATGTTGCGATGAGATTAAGCTTTATTCCGCTTTAAAATGCATTTTCCACGATTATAAACACCCCAGCTTTCTTAATATGGCACGCAGTGTTTTTAGGTGACACTACACTTCATGTTTTTAATAGTCTTGTTAAATTTGTTTGCGCATGTGCAATATCCATATCTTAACAAAAATATAAGGATATCGGATTCGTGCTAAAAATAACTAAGTATTAAATTGGTGTCATATTCTGTCGTCGTGGGTATAGCAACCTATGCTCACAATGTAGATATAAATCACAGAATACGTATGTGGTAAACAACAGACGACTTTTCATTATTTATGCAGTATTACTGCCGGGATACACCGACATCGCCTGGTTAATAATTACATTGTACAGCAGAGACACTAACATCAACACCCGGGATCGATACACGTGAATGTGCTATGCACGGTTTGATATTCAGACGATAATTCTTTGGATACCGGGGTAGAAAATGATGAATATCTCCCGTATTTTTGTTTATTCTAAAGAAGCCATATTTTGATGCTTGCACTTGAACGTATGTGTTGAAAGGATATAATAGTCGTTAGCTTGCGTATTGAGAAAGAACCGTGCGTATTGAGCTCAAAAATTGACAAAAATTGTGATTTTATATGCGCCGAACTATAGAGCAGCGTAGGCCACACGTGGAGGCAGTCTAAAAGCAGATGACCCCATGGCGTGTACCATGCTCACTAACATCTACAGAGGTCAGTGACCAGGCTATTGTCAATAGCCTTAGTCAGATGTCCCTCGGCCCATTATGCGTCTCAAAACAGGTCGGAACAAAATGGCCATGCGTGGCTGTGGATTCAACCTACCATGCGATTTCTGCCATGAAGTTATTGGGGCGATGACACTGTGTGGGATTGGCTGACTTTACATGTACTTTAAACGCTAATGCCTTTATAAATCCTATAACCCGTGCAATGTCACCATGCATGTACACATCACTGGTACACTTCCACGTGAGTCTACATTCCATGAAAAACAACTGTTTAAAACATGAACGCACAAAGTTTATCACTGATTACCCATCTCATTTTCATTATTAGGCCATCTCCGTGTAACGCTGTAAGTGGGGCACTGCTTTTTGAGTCTTTAACCTGCCAAGGAGTCTATAAGCCAGCTCCCACTCATACACTAGGGTATAAAGGAACAACGCAAGATGAAGGGTTTTTTTTTTTCAAGAACATAAAATGCACGACTGTGTCGAGGATGGCTCAAACCAAAGATTAAAGGAAGTGTCCGGCAATCACAACATTATGTCTTATATGTTAGAAAAATAATTATCAAGCACGAATCACATGGTTTTATTTAAAACAAACTCATATTAACCATTAAAACGAATAAAAGTGAAGTTACTATTCTATTTTTCCAGTAAATGTATAGTGTAAATAATTTAATTTAATGACATTTCGCTCAGATCGTGAAATATATCATGTATAAGACATAAAGTAGATTTTAAAAAATCAAACGAATAAAAGTAGATTTTAAAAAATCAAACGAATAAATCATCGGCCGCATCACATACTGATGTATTTGCAAAATACGTATTTCAAGAAAATCGAATTTGAAAATTTGCGATTTTTATTTGCTGCATAATCTTGATTAAAACATTACTGTCGATTAAAACCCTGGTTTTAAAATCAATGCAAGTATACTAAATTTCCAATGTAATTCACTCATCACTATCAGAGCATAACTTATTCTGCAAAAAATCAATATTAAATAAAATACGTCACTATATATAAGAAAAGGACTAATAACAATTTCGCTGTTCAAATGACAAATACGATGTGCTAGTACCTCAGTATGTGAAAAGCACAAAACAGCAATTTTATCGTGCAATGACAAAGTCGCGCAAATACTTTACTAACAGCAAATACTTATCTGATACAGACATGTCCAATTTGCAAATACGACATAATTAAATTAATTAATATCTTACTAATTTACCCACTTTAAGGCATGGTTTTTGGTGAATATGTATAGTAGAATATAACAAACGAATATACCAATTTTCTCAAAAATGTTAAAAATGTCGAGTATATCACTATGTGATGCAGCCGACGAAATAACATAATTATATTTATATAAATATATTACCCATGATTTGGCCTGGTTGTCTCAGCAATCAAGTCGAGAAGGAGAAGCGAGTGCATAAAACAATAAATGAGAAATAACACGCTATAATAGTTAACAAGAAAGAGTAAAATAAAGAAACTATTTGGTAAAAGGGTATAATGTTTTAAAGGTCGCAATTTTGTTCGTAAGTTTAGCATTATTAATGATAATAATCATTTTTGAATATTTTAAATAGCTCGGAAAGGTGCCGAATTGTGAAAAAAAAACCTAGCTTTTGGGGCGTTCAGGATCAGCGCGCAGTTCATTACGGGAAACTTATTCTTTTTCAGTTTTAGTGCAATGACGTCACGCTGTAGAGAGATGACACATGCACATGCATGTTCGCGGCAACTTGTGAACTTTTGCATTTGGCCAACACCCCGTATTAGTTTACGTAAAACGTAATAATTATACAAAATGTATATTTAAAAGTTATAATTTTGAATATCTACAATACTCGGGGAGCTAGAGGCACGTCATGTGGGTTCCTGAGATGACATAATCAGAATGTTCCCAAAAATATAAACTGGCCACAAATGTTTTTTTCGAGATGGCGTCCAAAATGGCCCCAAATGCAGGTAATCACAAATGACCATATATGAATATTATTTCTGATTCAAACTAACCCTTTTAGCTTAATTAAAGAGCCCAGCATAAACTCAAGTTAATATAAAGACAAAAGAATTCCCAACAGTTAGTAATTTTTCAAAATGGCGCCAAAAATGGCCGCCAAATACTGAAAAAAAGGTTATGTTATACTATAACAGGATTTTTTCTGAACCAAACTGTAACTTTTTGGCTTGATTTAGGGCCTAATATACTTCTAAGATAAAATAAAGGGAAAAGGCATCCCAGCCATCAGTGTCCTTCTGTGATACCACCTAAAATGGCCGCCGAAATTGGCACCAATACTAAAAATGACTAAAATAAATTTAATAACTTTAAATGTATGTAACCTAACTCTGGACAGTATGCTCCATATTACAAAAGGGGGTTGTGACCAATGACCCGACACTGCCCTCATGACTCAACTGGTCAAGGTTACAGGCTTTGCTTTAATGTAGAGGTAAGCAAGCTTACGTAATACAAGTGAGCTTTGTGTCCACGTAAGGTGAGTCGGATGGCTGGTGAGATTGAATAAAGCTGCAATGAACTTAATATTAATATGTCGATATCTTGGGTATGAGTAACGGAAGCCACTAATCGCAGGTCTTACGATTCTTGAAGTAACGCTAAATAGTAATGATTACGAAATCATGCATTCATAGACATGGGGCAGATATGACACTCTTAATGCCAAGCCTTGGGATCTAATATAGAAGTCATACAATTCCTCTTCTATCTTTAGGGGCTTAATTTGTCTTTTACCTTTTAAATGAATTAAACTATCTTAATGACTTTTATTTGTGTATTACCTAGTACATACCTGTAGAAAATGACATAATTTTATTGTTAACTTCAAATTTAAGGAATTTAAAGCTTGGTATTTCCATATCTGTATCAATGGCAACGTCTTCTTTCGAAAGGTTTAGTGTCATCTCGGCAGTATTGTATGCATCTGACAAAAGTTAAAGTTTATAAAACATGGTAAGTAACAAATAATTGATAATTTCTTTGTTCTACTATAACATTGAATACGCTTGATTTCAAATACATTTCACTTATCGATAATGTAGTTACAATATGTCATAAGAGAGTTTGCGAAATGCGGCTCAGAAGCACAGACTTCAACGCCTGGAGTATTATCATGATTATATAGTAGTATCATTCAAACCATTATGCCATGAAAGAGAGAAGTCGAAGTGAACGCGAAAATCTATGAGCAGTAAATATAGTCGAGGATAGAGACCATTGACGACCCAGTATAAGCGTGAAGTTGCGTACTGCCGCATTTTTTTAATTTTAAGTAATGAGATATTATTTCATAATATGTTAAAAGGGTAAAAACCAAATTGTACATGGGTAAAATTCTCAACATTTATAGTTTGCTATATCTGCGAAGTCTAGATTTTATGATGTATTTTTTGTTATGTTTTAAAACATATCAATGATATTTTGCCAGCTAGATATGGGCATGCCTGCTGTGTACTAAAACGTATCACTGATTTCCAAATACCGAGTTGCACTTGCTGTGTTTTTTGCCAATTTCTTTTAAAATACATCATACTTTTATTTACCGGGAATTGATTTTTACTATGATTGAAAACGTATCAACTGTTTTTACCAGCAAGTTTTACTTGCTGTTTTTTTTTGCTGTGTTCCAAAACATTTCAATGATGCTTCTCAAGCTAGATGTGTACATACATGCTGTGTTTTTGCTGTGTTTTAAACTTATCACTATTTTCCCAATACCGAGTTGCACTTGCCAAACCTTTTATGCGTTACGTAATTAAAACACTCAGTCAAGTATTTCACATCTACCAAACACAAGTCACCCAGTTTCGAAAACCGGCGGTTGAATTTACACTCTCATGAATATTGATTGGCAACATTTTCCAATATGTCAGCGCTCTCATCGGACACAACATAACAATATAATAGCAGTCCAGGTATACATTCGCTTATATATGCTCTTTTGTTGCTCGCTCATTGATACACGTGTTCCGAGTTAAGCGACTTGACACTGTTGGTGCAATAACCAATCAGACGTTCGTGTTAGAGTAAATTTGAGCAAAAATCCAATCGATATTTCTGAAGTTGCCGTTGCAGTTGAAGTGAATTTTCAAACTTTATTTCGCAAACTCTCTATTACCTCAACGCAAACCATGTTAAGGGATAACGCCGAAGAGATGACAATGCGATGTAAACGGGTTCATTTTACACACTTAGATTATCATGTCCATGCTGAAACTCTGTGAGGGCATGTGAAAGTATTGCAGTGACATGTGACATGCTAATGTTACACTTAGCCTAAAAAGAAATAAAATGACTTGATAATAGACGACACCGGTACATAACATTTACTTACAACTCGACATTTCGATTTTGCAAGTCTGTGAGTCCATGGGGAAGAATTCCAGCGACATGTGACATGCTAATGTTGCACTGAGCCTGCAAAGAAATAATTTGAATTGGTAATAAATGTCGGTACAACATAAAATATGTTGATTTACAACTTAACGTTTCTATGCTACACGTCTGTACTTCCATGGAGGAAATATTCAAGCGATTTGTGACATGCTAATGCTGTACTTACTTAGGGTTAGACTTCTTTGTATTTCACTTGCCTTAATACTCTGGATATTACATTAACATAAAACTCTGATTTGTATTAACCCCTTAATATAGAGCTTAATGTAGCACTTACTTTAGAGCTCCATATAAATGTAATACAAAGTCACACATTAGAATGGCTCCAATTTGCATGTATACACATTAAAAAACAAGACAGGTTAACCCCACCCCAAGAAAAAAATTAATCGAAAACGATCATAATGGCTTTAACCCTGAACTACGAACTACTAACACAATCGTCACAAAAAACGCACATGGTTTCGCTCTAACGACCTAAGCTAATCGTAGATCCACCCTTTGCGCTCATTTTTTATATTTTTTTTACCCCAGTACCTTATCCGGGGGTATAACTGGCCGTCAAAGATTACCATAGAGGGGGGATTGATGAGGCCCACCATTGGTTTCTACAGTCAAACCAAGGATTTTGATTTCGCTCAGGTAAAATTATTCCAAATTTAGTTAGGTTGAAATAGTCATTTCCTTTTATATTGAGGAACAAATTATTAGCCGAAAATCAATTTTGCCTATTCTTTTGTACATACCCAGCAAGCACACAAACGTTTTAAAAATGTTTTAAAAACATTTTAAACACGTTACCTTTTTGGTTTAGGTTTAGGTAAAAACGTTTTAATAACATTACATGTCGGGTTATATAAAGGTCACAAAAAACGTTTTAAACGTTTTGTACGAAAACACACTACAACAATAGCATATGAAAAAATATACAGTTTTATGGAACAGTCCTGATGAATTTGTTCAAGAGTCTTCGGGATATTTATGGAAAAGCCACCGTGAAACATCTCCGTGACTTAGAAAATTGTGAACGTAAAATCGCCCGTCATCGCAACCATCTTGTTTATACTCTCAGATGCCGCGATCTAAGCCTCACACCGCCTAGCCTCAAACTAAAGTGCCCGATCAACATCAAGAAAGTCAAAGACATTATTTTGCAAGCACAGCGCAGTCTACTTCGTGAAAGAGTAAGAGTCATAAATAATAAATTGGACAATTTAAAAGGTCAAAAATCGGATTTAGAAAAGAAATTAAAGGCCGTAATTCCCGCGAAATCGGAGCTGGACAAAGAAATCTCGTCCAACCTAACGAGAATTCGCGAGAACACTTTTGAGAAAACAAAATGTCGCCATGTACGGAAGCTGCAGAATTTGGCAGAGAGAGACCAAAACAAAGAACCAAAACACGGCTTGCCTACTGGTGCTTCGGAACCCTACCTCACTGGAACACAGCTTAAAAAGTGGGTAGTTAACCTTTCTAAGTATAAATCAAGTCATAATCAGAATAATGTGCTTGCAAAAGGGCTGAATTACGCGGTTTCGCCGACTAATGTATGTAGTGATGAGTTTGTTATTGCCACTGAGTTAGCGTGTAAAAAGCTTACGTACCCGGAAGCGATTCAACTTAGAGCTAAAGTAGCGAGTGCGCTCAAATCTTCCAAGCCTCCCAAGTCAAATCTAAGTAAAGACGAGAGACAGGCGGTTAAAGATCTAAAGAAAGAAGATTCCATCATTATTTTGCCCGCCGATAAGGGGAGAGCCACTGTTATTTTAGACAAAGATGAGTACAATGAGAAGGTCAACAACTTGCTCGGTGATACAAAAACTTATGAGGAGTTGCCATCAGACCCAACACAGAAATATAAGAGAAAGCTTGTAGCCATTCTTTCTAGACTTAATGAGGAAGATAAGATCACGTTTGGAAAATATAAACAGTTATACCCGACTGCCGAGAACATTCCCAGGCTGTACTGCACTCCCAAAATCCACAAACCAAATGCACCCCTCAGACCTATAGTGGACTACACATCTACGATTGGCTATGCCACATCGAGATGGCTTGCGGATATCCTAGCCCCTATGGTAGGGAACACAGTGCATCACGTTAAGAACTCAAGTCACCTTGCAGAAGAGCTTGTGGATATTCTCATAGATGAAGGGGACATACTTAATTCCCACGACGTAGTCGCGTTATTTACTTGCACTCCCATCAGCAAAGTATTAGAAATAGTGAAGGAAAGAGTCAATAAAGAACGCTGGCTCAAAGACTACAACCAATCGCAAGGTTTCAATCTGACTGCGGAGGATGTAGTTGAGCTCTTATACTTTATTTTGTCCACCACGTACTTTACGTTTCGCGGTAAGATTTTTAGACATCGTTTCGGAGCGGCGATGGGTAGCCCGGTATCCCCATTAGCAGCCAACATCTACATGGAATACTTAGAGCAAGCAGCCATCATGACAGCCCCCATTGAATGTAAGCCCAAGCTTTGGAAAAGATACGTCGACGACATCCTGGAAGTAGTAGCCAAAGACGTAGTTAAGCCGCTTACTGACCATCGTAACCAAGTGGATGATACGCAGTCAATCAAATTCACATTCGAGGAGGAAGTCGACGGAAAGATGCCATTCTTGGATACGCTTATCGTTCGCCGCGAAAATGGATCCGTAAAGCTCTTAGTCTATCGGAAAGCCACACACACCAACCAGTACCTTAACTTCAAGTCCCACCACCCTCTTCACCAACAACTTGGTGTAGTTCGCACACTTCTTGACAGAAAAGACAAAATTGTCACGGAAGATCAGGATAAGGAAGAGGAGGAGGAGATAATTAAAGGTGCTTTAAAACAGTGTGGGTACCCGGACTGGTGTGTGGAAAAAGTCAAGAGTAAAATGGCCACCCCCCAGCAAAAAGCAAAGAAATCTAGTAAAGACGACAGTGAAAAATCCAGAGGTTTAATGACGCTACCGTATGTAGAAGGGGTGTCCGAGCGTGTTGCTAGAATCATGAAATCGTACAACATTCATGCCGCAATGAAACCCCACAGTACATTACGCAATCTTCTTGTCCATCCTAAAGATAAACGCGAACCACACAACTCTACCGACGTCATTTACTCAATTCCGTGCAAAACTGTGATCTTACTTACCCCATAGGTGAAACCGGCAGAAAATTCGGTAAACGCTATAGACGAACACAGAAATGAGGCAGAGAAAGTTGCTACCAACATCCGCACTAGAGCCAACAGGAAAGCGTCGCAGTCAACCATCCACAAATCAGCGATAACTGATCATGTTGTGGACAATAATCATGTCATCAATTGGGATGAGGCAAAGATCGTTGGCAAAGAGAGTGATAAATACACAAAGTGGATAAAGGAGGCCATCACCATCAGAAAACAAGGCACCACAATGAACCGAGACGAGGGCCAGTACAACCTAAGTCACATCTTTGACGACCTGTTGATGGAAAAATCGTCTGGCAACTCCGTTGCCAAGCAGCAATCAACAATAGCTGTTCAACGATCATCACATCAACAGTAGCATTGAGAAAGATAGCTGGTAGCTATCGAAACGTCTGCACGTAAGTGTGTTTTATCTGGACTAGTATATGAAAAATATACAATTAAACTCGTGAATTGAACGAAAATGAAGGATCTACGATTATCGTAAGTCAATTGGGTATAAAATAGGAACATTACAGCATGCCGGATGACAAAAATAGGGGGAGGTGTTAGGACAAGGTTAATAGTTTTTAACGGACCTGAGAGAGTACAAAGGGCCCAACCACATTCAAAAATGGTTTTTAGAGAACTGTTATGTCTAGTTAACTTGACACATTATTAATTGATGTTGTGACGCATCTGGTATTTATTGTTGTTACTGATGCTATTGTTGTAACTTTTGGTAACCAAATCTGCCTCCGCCATGCCAATGTCATTAGTATTAATCATTATACAAGATGTAGGATAATTTTGGCGTGAAAACAATACGAAATAATTAATGTTGGTGTGTTAAGAATATTTTTTCATAACTTCAATATGGCTGACTGTGCATTCGGTTAGGCGACCACATCTCAGCAGAATTACGATTATAGATCGCGTATTATATTACTCTTACGACCCATTATTCAAAATCGCGCACTGTGATTTGTTAAAACACGTCACGTGAGAGCCCATTATTCTGCAATAATGGGTCAAGCGCCGTAATACATTCTACGCACATCATTACGCTTGGTTGCGCGTGCAATATTTCCGCGATACGCGTATGTGACAGCGTACGCGTACGCGCACCACCTTGAAGTAAACAACTTACAATATTTGTGCCAAAAAATGATATATTCTCTTTAAATCGCCATATTTTCTGGTAATAGAATAGAAATAACGGGTGCAGTATTATCCTGTACACGCAAATAATGTGGCCTCGGCAGTAAAAACGTTTAAATAATGGGTTCGGCTGCGCCTCACCCATTATTTACGTTTGTACTGCCTCGGACACATTAGGTGTAAAGGATAATGCATTACCCTTTATTTCTTAATTAAAGTCCTGAATAATGATTAATAGCAACGTACCTCATACTCATCGAGACACTCCCATTTGGTAGAATGTAAATTAGTTTGTTCTTATACGTTACTTCGTGAACCTTAGCGCTCTTTTCATTAATGAAAAATATGTCAGGTGACCACACCATATCTACATCTAGTCCTTGAAGAATGAGATGAGATGTTGAATTATGGGCCAGTCGAGGATCATGCCAGTATTCCCGTAGGTACATGGTCAACGAAAAATCCTGAGAAAGGAAAACAGTGCAGAAAAATCATCACGTACATATTTCATTAAAAAGGTACCGGAATTCAACTAGAACATCTCAACGCAAGAAATAAAAAATGAGTTTGCCGTTTCAGCTGACATGGACGCGGCGGCTTTCCGACATAACACTTTTCCAATTTCACGTTTACTATCCGATCACTGCGTCTCCTTTTACTCTTCAGGCAATTCGTATTCCACAAGTTCCTCTTGTATATTCTTGATCATATACCATGTACATAGATTCTGGTTGTTAGAATGGAATCGCGTCACGTGGTATGAAATAGTTTAAGTATTCCTGAGTGGAATGGTTGTTCCATATCGGAGGGAAATAGTAGTACTACTCCCTGGGCAAAAGTAGTAGTATTTTCCCGCTGTCTTGGCAACAAAGTTTAGTTTAGTTTAGTTTAGTTTAGTTTAGTTTAGTTTAGTTTAGTTTAATCTTTATTTAAAAAAAACTAACTCACTGCGTGAACTGCTTTACGCAGAGATGACTTGTGCCATCTACACGCCGACTCAGTGGTAGCTTGTGTGTGACATTTGCCGAAAATAGTGGTTTGTTGTGTAAACATTTGGCAAAAAATCTATGTATGAGGTATATAAATCAAATAGTGATCTCTAAACCGTATTTTTTTCACATTTGTATAATACACCATAATCTGCATGGGTATGACTTCTACAAATAAGAACCCAAAATTTATATTTTATTTTGGTGTATTTCCTTTGATGACGAATAAACATTACTTGTAGTGGCAGGCTTGAGGTTTTTGCTTAAACCTATATCCTGTTTCCCACTCCGCTACAAATGTCTTAACCTGTCATATTTTACCCATGTTTAGCTGAGAATGGGTAATTTATTTTACTATATTCTGGCCAAAAATATGAAGACTAAATGTTCCACGCGCAGGTCACTTTCTGGAAAGCTGGACTGAACAAAAATAATACAAACTGGTCATCTCAGAGACAGGGAAAAAATCTCTGTGCAAAAATGAAAGGCTTAAGAAGGGGCCTTTACCATAATGTGTTAAAAATGGACATACATTACTCCGAGGCATTGGTCATGGATTGTGAAAAACCTATATTCGTTCAAATCATTTGCGTAACCGTCAACATGAACAAGGCTAGATAGAGCAGGTCTAACAAAAGAAACATCTGGTCAAGTAAATCGTCTCTCGTTAATTAAATAAGCTTGACATTTAGAATCAAGCTTCAAACGACCGTACAAAAATGATCTGCTATTGAGTGCAATTCCGTCAAAACGCAATAGTTGGGTTGAGCGTGTACTGCAACAGTTTTTTGAATGTCTCTTTTATCAATCCATAGAACTTGTGTTCATGTTCGCTTCTTATTACTGTAAGATGATATCGCAGTATTAAGATAGGAGACACGTCTCCTCAATTGAGGTTTTCACAAATATGCCAAACACGTTCGCAATAGACTCTATCGAATACTACGTCACTCGTCCGCATTGAAATTGTGTCATCCAAGAGGCTTCCACGAGGAAATTTTCGCATGCTAATATAATGTATTTATATTTACATTTTATTAACATTGATCAAAAATTTAAATACCCGTTAAATTACAGGATACATTTACAGAGATAAAAACAAACAAAAAAACATGAAAACAGTTTTTTAGAACGCCGTCTAAAAAACGCACCGAATGATTTCATTTACGGAAACAAATATTGCTCTTTTAAAATTATATATAAAAAAAGAACTTAAAATAATAAAACACTATTTGTTTAGCAATTTCACAAGACCTTTTTGGAAGCGGAAAGTCCTGAATTGCAGCTGGGTGGATTTATGCGCATTGCGAAGGGCGTGACCACGAGCGCTTTGTGTGGATCGAGGAAGGAGATCTTTCTAACGCTCTGAACAGTGATCTGTTCTTCTAGTTGAAAGTCACAAGCTTGCACCACCTCAGCATATAAGGTACATCTTTGGCCTAAAATGATCCTACATGGACGTCTTTGGAGTTGTCCAAGTGACTTTGTTGATTTGTTATTAACGAGGAGTGTCAGGTTACATCTGTATACGCGAGAATGGGGCGAACATAATCGTTGTACACATTGATTAGTTCTTTATCATTAAAACCATTTTTTCAGCAGTTTTAGCATAAACAACTTTTGGTTGGACTTCGTACTTTATTAACATTTTCCTAGGTAATTTTGAAGGTTAACAGCCTCAGTTACATAGTCAAGGGGCTTACCAGCTATCTTAAGCTCATAAGGGGAGGGGTCCTTTTTGAAACAGATCTGGATGGCCTGACGCTTGCTAATTCATAATCTTGTTTTTGTTTGTCCACTCAGTGAACTCGTCCAGTGTATCTTGAAGCTAGCTTGCCTGGAAATACGGACAATTTTCAGCAAGTATCAGGTCGTCCACGTACTTCCATTAAGTAATGCTTGCATCTTTAGTCTGAACTGCATCATTAATGATAACCTGTAAGCCAATTTAGCCGAGTTTGGTCCCTTTTGGGAGGGCACCATTGTGAACTTTGAACTCATAGAG
Source organism: Amphiura filiformis (assembly GCF_039555335.1). Taxonomy (NCBI): domain Eukaryota; kingdom Metazoa; phylum Echinodermata; class Ophiuroidea; order Amphilepidida; family Amphiuridae; genus Amphiura; species Amphiura filiformis. The sequence continues at coordinate 26,555,637 of NC_092647.1, forward strand.
TGATTGATTCACATTGCATACGGTTGCTGACAAAGTCACAACCATGGAATGATGGAATGACGGACTCCCAGGTGGATAGATTTCTCAATGACAATGTTGTGGTCTATCATATCGAACGCTTTGGAGAAGTCCGTTAGAACCACCGTTTTCACGTTGTTGACCTTGTCAGCTGTTATCAACTGTTATATGTCAATTTTATCTTCGATATCCCACATCACCTTAAAACAAATTCTTTATATATTTTGGGAAAAGGATTTGTCAAGGAGACAGGTCTAGGTTTGACAACATTGAAATGCTATACTGTGGGGATCGGAACAACGATATTATTATCCACTGCGTGTGGAACACTCCCTCTTGATAAGAACAATTCAAAATGCTTAATTTATATGCGAATGTCTTAATAAACCTGGGGGAAAACCCAGCAGGGCCACTGGCTTAAACTTTAGTTTAGCATACATTTGTAGAGCATTGGAGGGGGATCAATGGTCCAAAGGTATCATATAAGAGGAGATGTGCACAAAATTATAACACAGGCGACAGGTATGCATGGTTGTGGAATCGAACTAGAGACACTTAGAACTTAGAACTAACATGTCTGCCATTTAAATTGTTATATAGGTTTTGGTTGAGATTATTCCATAGGGTCTATAGGCCTGGTAAAGATTTACAACAGGGTCTAATCCCTGGCGGTATTCTATAATATTTTATGAAAGAATGTTAATGTCTTGCTCAAATTCATCTTTCCAAATAGTTCGAACGGTTTTATTTATGATTATGATCATTGAAGGTGATAACCGTACTTTTTTAATGATTTTTTGTATGCCAATATATATGCACAGCAAGCATTACGATAGTTTTAAGAATATTAATATTTGCCTAACCCACACTATTCCAAATATGACAGTCCCACACATTAGAATTTATCACAGAATGCTTTCGTAATGTGGATGTAAATGAAACTGAAGTTAACAACCTGTCCTAAGAATGGTGCGGCCAAAATGCCTGATTGGCAATAAAAATTGAGTTCGATTAAAGCCACGTTGTAGATAATATAGCTTTCGAATCGCTGTTTTTGCTTTATTCAATTTCAGGGTGTCGTAAAACGGAAAAACATAAAATCAAACGAAATGGTGATGGCAGTTTGAGTCCTGTAAATATCTAGGACCACTTTTGGACACAAAATCCGATATCACACTTTCCATAGCAGCTTATAATAAACTAAATCACATTTTCAAAAACAAGAATGTGGCACTCCAAACAAACGTTTCAACACGTACGTAGAAAGTATCTTCTTGTACAACAGCGAACTATGCTGAGAAGGCTATTATACATCAAATGACCAAAGAAAATCTCAAATCAAGAACTTTACGAGAAAACCAATGAAACAAAGTGGAGTAATAAAATCAAGAAGAGGCGGCTACTTTGGTAGGACACCTCCTGAGACTACCGATGATACCCCAGCAAAACAAGCTCTTCAAAAATACGAACGACACGTTATGAAACCGAAGCTTGCTATGCACGTCTCATTGTTGTAGCATAGTTCGTTGAAGAACTTGGCCGTAGAACATTGAGATGGAATAGATCGTGTAGTGTAAGTGATTTGAAATGTAAACTTTAACGGACATCAAGTTACAGATGAAGCGATTTGATGATGAGGGTCAAAATATTATGAAAGACAAAGCCCTCATCAGCAGTAATTACGGTAGTGCGGTATGCAATATGATCTCAAACTTCTTTAAGTAAAAATGACATTATTCAACGTTAATTAGTCATGTAACTATACGGACTATCTAGTTCAGATTGGGTACATATGTTATACTAGCATAATAGAAGTATGTTGTGTGTAGCATTTTTGCTTAATTAATAAAGGTTAATTTCATGAAAAAATAAAATGAACTCTAATAGCCTATAATCAATGTAGAATAAAATTAGCAAAATGCTGAAAGTAATATACTTCTATTAATAATGTACTACATATGTACCAAGTCTCAGCTAGACAGTCCTTATAGTTACATGGCTAATTAACTTTGCATAATTGGAAACACATAACTTACATTTTTGGCTTGGAAGTTTTCTGCTTTGCTAACTCCGACCTAATAGGAAATAGCAGACCCAAACGCCGCCAACGGGAAGTGGCGATTACGAAAAAATGTGGATTGAACCATGCGATTAGGAATGAAACCATTGGATCATATTGACAATGCAGTATCTTACCATGGTCGAAGCAGATACATCGCTTAAGCGTTCAACATCCAATCCAAGGTCAACTTGAACCGGCGGACCTAATGAAGAGAGCAAAAATGTCTAACAGTAAATGATATTAATAATTTTTATAACAGCTGCTTAACGCTTTCACGTTTGTGTTTTTAATGCCAAACGCGTCCACCCAAATGGCTTCAATTCTTCAGTACTCCTCAGAAGTGAGAAAAGTGTAAAGATTAAAGTGTCACTGGGGAAAATCATGGCAAGGTACTTAGAACAGCTATGGCCGTAATAGAGGTAACAAGTGAAAGACTTCCCTCTCGAAAAAATATCTACTGGGTATATCGGGACAAAAATGATGAAAACGAAGTGCTTAATTTGATTTCCAATTCGCCAGCGAAGTTACGTATTGTTACTACAGTCTCTACGCAGGACAACCAATTCTTTAGAAATGCATAGTCGCGCTAAAAGTCGATCGATACATGTTAAAATCAGCACAATTCAGAGATACACCTTTTTGTCAGAATTTATTTTACCCTTTTTCCCTTCATGCTCCAACAATTTCAAACTCCGTACTTTCTCTCGAGAGCAACCAGCAGAAATAATCGATATTTCAATTGTTGTCAACCAGGTCCCTTTTCCATTGAAAACCAGGATTGCCTGACCAGCGATTTAGTAGCCCAAATCCCCAATTGGATGTTCTGGTAAATGAGGTGAATTTTGGAAATTTGCTCCCGTGATAGCCTGCAATTTCAATTTATAGGGGCTATGGATTCCATAGGATGAGGTCCATGGGAAAATCCACTGTCCAAACCTAGAAAAATTTGCGTGTTATTATAGGGGATTTTAATTTTCTGTCCCTCCTATCTCCAGGTGAACTTTGAATGACTCCCCCATCGCGGGTTGGCATTTTCATTACACCCTTCAGACTTGCGTTCGGGTTTGTTTTTAATTTGACATGTAGGCCTATTTGTCATAATTTAGCGCTATAGGACCTACTTTCTAAATGTATAGCTATAGCCGTGCTATATAAACATTATTAGGTACCGGTATGTAATATTATGTAGGCCTATGGGGGTGGGGTGGGTGCAGAGGTGTGTGAGGTGGGTAGCGGGTGTATGTAGGGATGGTAGGGGTGGTACTCAACACATTTTAACCATGACTTACAATGCAAGGCTCATTGTTGCCATAAATGATTTTTCCTTTAGGTCATTATAATAGGTTGTTATAAACTTCCATGTTTAACCTTGTATTGTTTTGGCTGCTTCATTATGACTTTCGGTGGGTTTAAGCAATTTCAAACAAACACAAACAAAAGGCACTATACCCAGTCACCTTCATGACAATTGAAACACTAGGTAATTTCTTTGCTATATTGAAGTTCTGGCAACACTGTAGCCAGGCCGGGCACCCAGAGATATCGATCCACAATGCTAGTATTAGCCTATGATTTCACGCGTGGATTTGAAAAAAATTTCAGCCGGCAGTAAAAATTATAGAATCAAAACGGAAATTCTGACAAAACTATGATATATCGCTCACGGTGATGTGCGTTAGAAAGTTGGGAAAAATCCTTCTTTAGCGAACTATATCACTTTGAAAAGCTAAAAGGTTGATCCAAAAAAAGGCTCGCGGGCAGAGTTGAAGCCTATCAAAATCGAAAATCTTACACTAAATGACTGAATTTCACGCCTAAGTTTAACACTAGGATTTGAAAAAAAAATACAGTATCAAACATTACAGTTTTTCCTGGCATTTACTGAAAAAATGAAAATTATTGCTTTTCATTTGGCCGAGAAAATTAATTTTACATTGAAAAGGTGTAACTCAAAATTTTGCTCATTTCAACACCAAATTCGATCGTTTGTATTGCCTCATTAAATGACTGAGTGAGCCTTGCATAACAAAAGAATTGGTTGTCCTGCGTAGAGACTGACTATGCCAACGGGATGATCTGGATCACGCGCTTGAGTAATGAACCACGACCGAACCAATCACCACACAAAGTATATGGCACTCGAAGGCATACCAAAATAGTGTGATCCGGTAACCGAGAGAATTACGTAACCACTTCGATGCTGCTCTTAATAGGTCATTCCGTGATCCACAGCCTCATCCCCCACTTTTTCAACAAAAAAATACGATTTTCATACCACTGGGAACATCTGGCTACATAATGTTTATGCACCAAAAATTCCTTGCAAATAAATTCGTTTAGCAAAAATTTCTTCAAATTTGAATTTCGTTCTGGTATACCAGAACGAAATTACAACACTGGCCTATGGAGCAGTGTAATACACATAATCATGCATAACTCACAAACGCAAAATAGGAATCAACTGAAATTTTGGGAATAAGCTTTTTTCGTAGATATCTACTGAAAATGACATAAAAAGAGAATGCTAGGGTCACAAAATCCTCCTTTAACACTAATCTGTGCATTGCAAAAAAGTGTATTAATGGCCCCATAGCACTTTGCACTATGCACGTTTTCCAACACCTTCCACACCACATCGTAGAATATGGTGAGGCACTGGTATGGATTGTAAACTACGACTCCATAGGGATTAAGCAGGTGGTGTGCTACAGGGGGTAGACGTTTTGTAAAAAATTCGACCGTACAACCCATTTAATTAAATGTTAGAAATAACGGGGTAGATACTAAGTGGGGTAGAGCATGCATAAACCCCGGGGGGTTGTAATGTACACTACAACGTTATTAGTTCTAAATTCGCATGCCCTTTATATTTCCAAATTCCCCGGGATAGGAATGGTGTATTACAGAACATGAATTGTGAAACACACGTAGGCCAATAGTACTAGTTTTAACCTGGAATTTTTTTGTAACAAGCTGATTTCTTTCTGGAATAGGTCCAGAAATATGTGTAGAATCACTGATAAAAAGTCCCCGAAAATCCCCTGTTGGCGTTTTTCAAAATTCAAGATGGCGTCCTAAATGGTCACCATGTTCATATTTTTTTCATAATTTCCCAACTCTATTAGCTAGAAACACAAATAAGGTATCCAAACATATGTTTTGAGGTATGAGGAATATTTATAAATCCATGTTAAAATGATTCAACCCTTGCAAGTGTCCAAAATCCAAGATGGCGTCCACGATGGCCTCCGTTTTCACGTTTTTATCATAACTTCTAAACCATACAAGCTAGAAACACAAGTAAGGTATCTAAAAATATGTTTTGAGGTATGAGAAACCTTTATAAATCCATATTAAGATGATTCAACCATTGCAAGTATCCGAAATCAAAAATGGCGCCCAAATTTGCCGTCTTTCCAAATCCCGGATCTGGATTTTCAAAATCAAAAAGTCAATTTGAGACCAAACTAGGGCATCTAGAGCCATAGGATTTGGATGAAACCTCCGACTATACAAACCAACCTCAATTGGCTAAAAATGGCAACAGATTGAAAATTTGTGGTTGAAGAGGTACGTTGCTCCAGTTATGGAATACCTTTAATTCATCAACCGGCTCTGTGCCTTCAGCAGCTGTGATCGCTGTCCCATTTTCATTATCTTCTATGACGATTGGTGCTCTGTTGCAACAAGTATGGTCACTGCATTTTCTGCACATTGTTGTACCGTGAAGACCTAGTTTCTTGCAACTACATGTCATAGTGTTGCATCCATCAGGCTTATATCCACAAGACAACATGTTGAGCAAAGTATCAGGTACAGCAGGGCTGTCTGTTCCTACTGGTGTCATGATGCCATCTTGTGTTCTCCAACCCCAGTTAGTCGGATCCAGTTTATTTCCCAGCCACTCTTGTACTGTGAGATACGGTAGGAATGCTGCCTCGCTGCTGCACTCATTGGGGGTAAGCTCGCTAACTCAAATGACGAACTAAGAGAAATGCGAACAATTGCACGCTTATGTGCGATATGGCTGTACTCATTTAGTGAATCATATTTGCTGGCCCCATAAAGCTGAAGGATGAAGCCTTCACCTTAGTTTTATACCTCATCATGCGTACTCGTACTGTTCGCAAAGGTCCCTAGGAAGTCATGTTTGCCTTTCTTGTGAACCATGTTGAAAGGGTTACACTTTCCCCGGCGATAGGTGGCTGAGAACACTCAGGAATACTACATCATTTCATGCTGAACTTGTAGGTCAGTGTCTGTACCCACCACCGCAACTGGTAGCTCCTCTGTCTCTGCTACTGTAAGAGCTGTGGACACAATCAATGTATTGGCATCTGCTTCAGCTTGGATGACATGAATTCCAGCCATACGCATCCTCTCACTGATCATTTCTATATATAAGTCGCTGTTTGTACAACAAATATTGTTGAAGGTCATCAACACCGTCTGACTGAAGGAAAAATCCCCGAAGACTGGAGTAAAAGTCTAATAATCGGCTTCCCCACCAAACCTGCATTAATGACTTCAGCAAGAAAAGACCACCAGGTTGTCCACCAACCAGATGGAAGGACCAAACTCAGAGAGACCTGGGAATGACCTTACATGAAGCAAAGACACAAGCAACAGACAAAACTGAATGGGGGAGGCTTACTCGGCATAGGGCAAAGGGACACAAAGTCCTGTGCAGTTATTTAAGTTAAGTTTGTTCTTGTTATTTGCTAGAAATGCAGCTTGGGTTGTCGTGGTAGGCATGCTCTCATCAAATATAATATCACTCGATGTGCACTTCTCAGCTCTTCTATGTTGCTCTGCCTGCTTTGTGGATGTATTGCTTCCATAGCCATCAAATACAACAGTGGTCTGAACTCCATAATGATTCAGGATGTGTGAAGTGTAAGTTAGACAAACACCAGCATAAGTGGATGGCTTGGACCAAATTGCATGTCGAAGTAGGTGACCACCTTCTACTACGAAGAGGCAATTATGTGGCAAGTCGTAGTGTTTTGTGAACGATTTCAGCAGAAGACCCAAGGCACTCTTAGGGGGTTTGCGCATCAGTCCATCTTCAAATAGAGAGGGTGGCTGAGGAGCGAGTTCATATGCCCGAAATGCCTCCATCTCAGTACTGCTGTTTTATCACCAAGGTAATTCTATTAAACAAGAGACTTGGAGTCACCTCTGACGGTCACCATTTTGTCCTTTGTTGTAACCTTGTCATTTCGGTGTAGTGACACATTTGTGAACTTCTTGCCCGTCATATCTGATGCTGTCTTTACTACCAATTTCAACAGCTCTGTCAGTTTACAGATTCACCTGCTACGATCCCAGTTGACACGTACACGAGCTGATTAGCCTCATAACCAGCAAATGGTAGATGAGCATTTAACCATCCTTTAAAAATGCCGCGATCCTTGGTGTCTCTCACCTGTGAATTCTGTCGTAGATCTTTGTGTTGCTCTGATGCGCCAGTATTAACTCCAGTAAACTGCTCCAATGTGTCACAGATAGGAGCACAACGAGGAAGAGCATGAACCTACTTGGTCAACGTGCTGTCTGTAATGCCCTGTCCATGTGTCATTCCTCCTGCTGTTTTCAGTGTCCGCATCAAGAACTGCTCTATGGTCTGAAAAGATGCCACCCCAGAATGCTCTAGTTTGGTTTCATCCCTAATTCCGAACTATACCTTATCCAAAAATCTATTTTGTTTTATATATTATAATAATATGTCAATTTTGGGTTCCATAAACTATGCCTCGAGATCATCTGTTAGATCATCCTTTGCCTTAAGTACCTGACATATGGTTTGTATAATTTTAATCTATAAACGATTAGAAAAAAAGGTAATCACCAATTCAGTACGATTAAATTTTCAGCATTAACCCTGATTTGCCGTATATGCATATACGTAAAAACAATTCCATTAATGTATTTTGATGCCATATACGTGGTAGTAGATTATACAGAAGGACAAAATAAATGTTTGAAATATTGAGATTATCTAAGATTTCAGTACACGTTATTTATTTAGTGTGACTGATGATCACAAATCAAGCCAATTGAGTCATATCCGATCGGTCAATATACATAGGTAAACCATGGTTTCCAAATTAGGCAGTCTCAGTAATGAGATAACAAAAAAATGACGCACTTTTTCGCGCCTTTTAATATTTTGATGCTGGATCATTGATCAATTCGAATTAGAAAGACCAGTGCGAAAAATAATACAGGTCATATCGTAGGTCGCATCACATACTGATCTATTCGATGCAACACGCTTTTCGAGAAAATCCCGATTGAAAAATCAGTTGTTGGAGTTTCATTCATTACACTTACTTATTTCTCGACAGGGTATTTATATAATGAAGAGTTGGGAAGTTTCACATGTACATCAATCAAGTAAAATTGTTTAATATGGTGTTAAACTTATAGCTCTGTATGTGAAACGATTTTATTGTTACTCTTCGCTATGTTATATGTTACAGTCTTTTTTTTCTTGAAACGTATATATCTCTATGTGATACGTGTATTGGTTACGAACGTAAATGCACTCTGAATAGGTATGTATGGGATACTTCGTTCAACGTAAAGACCAGGGGTAACGTTTTAAGTCTGTGTAGAATTAGATGCCTGGACCCCTTTATTTGCCAATTTGGACCCATGGACTCAGCAGGTCACCGCTAACCCTGGTAAAGACCTGTAAGTGATATACGTACTAATGGATGTGTAAAAGTAGCTTACGTCGTTGAATAGTGCTGCATATCAAACGCAACATTAAATTAAAAAAATAGCAAGTAGACGTAACTCAACGTTTTATATCTCATTAATTAGAACAAATTATGGTCTGTAAGTTGATCAGTGTTTTTCGGTTATATATTTAACTGCGCTTTTATAAATGCGCACGTGACCCATGAGCACGACATACCAAGACCACCAAGCGTGACCAAATCCTCATGCATTGACCACTATACAGAAAGGGAAAGGGATAGGAACTCTGTGGATAAATATCATCAAATTTAAGCATTAATTGAATTGCAAAATTATTACACATTTTGCAATTCCGAATTTGTAATATGTTATCAAAAAAAGTATTTGACGATGGAAAAAAATATTCAACGACAGAAACGTTTACAATAATCATAAAGTTGAACAAAATAGACAATTTTGCTGCACAACAGTCTCTTGCTGTTCCGCCGTTGCATTCAAATGTATAGAAAGACCACTCGCTAAGTAAAAGGTCATTTCGAGACTTACTGTCTATAAGCTGTTATGGCAGCGCGGAGGTGGTCACGTGCGCATTTATAAAAGCGCAGTTATTATATATATAGCCGAAGTACACTGTTGATGCATTAGAAGTGCTCCAGAACATAAAGCTACACACCAATTTTCTCAAAAAAGTCAACAATCTCGAATAGAACCGTATGTGATGCGACCGACGATATATCTGTCAATCTAATCTTTCAATAATTTTAAGCAGTCAGTAGCACAATACCCTAGGCCCTGGTATGATATTCTATTGACTTCTGAAAACAGGTAAAGATTTGGATAGCGAATTACTTGTCATGAAATTTATGTGTTCACGTTTGGTAAATCACTTAAACACACATTACTTACCCCCGTTATAAGGACGAAGTTTGCTTCCATCGTCATTCATTAACCTTTGTAATGCCGTACTCACATTGTTTGACTGTTGAAATGATCTGGATTGTAAAACAAAATACCAAAAATAAGCAAAAGGAAAATATATCATTAACCGCACTCGTTTTAACTATACTTTACTGCACTTCAATATAAAGTTTTGATTTTACGAATGCATAGTGCATGAGACGTATATATTTATATTACCTCCGTAAATGTCAATAAAATAATTTATGTTCTCAGTGGACAGAGAATCATGATTCCATAAAAATCCAGTTAAATGTCAAATATGTATGTACAGACTCAATATGTTCTTCAAATGTTACTTACTAAAGGGCACTGCATGGAAGTTACACTGTAGTCGTCTCAACCAACGAAATATAATTAATAAATAATTAATTTGTATTCAAACCAGTGAACGTTATTAATTAGTTCATTAACAGAGACTAAATATCAAGTTGCTTTGATTAATTTCACAGAAAATAATAAATCCTGAATATATTTCTGTCACCTCTACTTTTACATACGATAGTTTAGACTCAGAGGTTTAGACTTCTGAGAAAGTATATTATATTTCACTTCTTTTAAATAGAGAGGTATCAAATAGCTTTCTCAAATCTTGCTGATGTGCGATATAATGTAAATCCAATGTGTGTATAATACATTTTCAATTCAAAATTTGATTATAGTAGTATGCTACATGTCTCACATCCCTAAATGAAAGTCCTACACCCGGGTGCACATCCCGGTATGGCTGAAGATTGTTCTAAACATTAGAATATCATATTCTTAACAAGTTATGTATTGAGCAGTGACGTATACAAGTTGGCGTTGTCATCGCGACATCTTCATTCAGTGTAGTGTTTACACTACTCCGGTCAATACAGACTCTGAAAAGGTGAAGTCCAATATCAGACTACCACCGAATGTAAGAATATTAGAGAGAACACGGATTTTGTTGACCAGGGCTATTGTTTAAACCACAAAGTGGATAATTTTGTTGTCACTGCTCTCCTTATTTCTGCCTAGCCTGACGTATATCCGTGTGTATTCTACTTTTTCAACTACGAAAACTATCAGACTACAAACGACAGTAAGAATATTATATTAGAGAGAACACGTATGCATTTTGTTGACTGGGGCTAATATTTAAAGCACACAGCCGGGGCACAAAGTGGATAATTTGTTGTCACTGCTCTCCTTATTTCTGCCTAGCCTGACGTATTCTCCCTGTGTATTCTACTTTTTCAACTATGAAAACGCGTATATGAATCTTAGGATATACAGGACAGTGTCCAGAATGTGAATGAAAACAACATCTGGAATTTAAAATAAATAATAATTGTCATGTTATACAGTACTCATGGCAAACACATTTGTAATTCATTTGCATGTAATAAAAGAGCACATTAGTACGGCTTACAACAAATCTATTAGCACAGATGTATACAGATATATTTCGATATAATGCAAACAAGTCTTATTAAATCAGTGCCTTCGATACTTACGACTAGCATAAGTGTATTTTTGGGGGGCTTTGGGGGCGCCAGCCCCCCGGGGTAAAAGCAGGGGGCGGCAAAAATGAAGGGGCGGCGGAAGAAGAAGGGTCGGCAAAAACAGGGGCGGCATAAACGAAGGGGCGGCAAAAAGAAATAGTAAATAAACAAGGGCGGAAAAATTTGATAAAGCATAAAACATTGTGGAAAAATGGTACTCTACATCAAAATGTGCTTCTTTTTTTTTTTTTTTTTTTTTTTTGCTCTTCACTTTTTCAAACGACCGAGAACAAAATTGGGTCAACCTTTTCGGGCTGTTGAGGAAGGGGCGGCAAAATTGAATTTTCTTCAGCCCCCCGGGTTGGGGCGGCCACGGTACGCCACTGAGTGAAACTAACTATTGTGCTACAACTTAACAACTGGACCTGTTTACATGGTGGTCTTTGCGGGGGGTTATTCAGTTAATCTGCTGAGTTGCTTTGCTAACTCAACCACTCCCCCAACAAAAATGTCACTCCCTATACCACCCCGCCCGAAATCCCTTCAAATGATGCCAAAATATTGAAGCATACTATTCTTTATAATTTTACTTTTGTTCAACGAGAAGTGATTAATTTATACTCAAATTACAACGTACATCGTATAAAGAGAAGAGAGCAATGACGTGTTATGATGATATATAGATACCATAGATTTGGGCAATCTAATATTAAAATACCTTGATCTAAAATTTGAGATCCCTAAAATGACAATACGGGATTACTATATACATGTATTTACGCACTCTGTGTTATGTTTAGAAAATAAAGGTATTGTTTACACCCGCTGCTGTGCATCCATCTTCTCATAAAACACGGGCAACATCACTATTTTTACAAGTTACCTTCGCCGCGTTGTATAACGCCATAAATAATGATGTCGCCCGTGTTAAACGGTTCCAAAAAAGTAAGCTCCCTCCCCCTACGACATTTTGGTATAATCGAAAAACGGCTTGATCAATTCTCTTGTATTTCAAGTTTAGAACATAGACTGATTAGTTAGTTATGCATCAAGTGAAAGTTGCACTTTTCTACATAGGCTTTTTATTCATCACTTTTGGTTTTAGACCTCTTTCACTAAAAGCAAATTAATCAAAAAGGAATGTTTCTATATTTTTTTATCAAAATAACTTAAGTTAAGATGTTCATGAATTAATTTCTACACATTTTAAACACGTATTATGGTTTTAGTGAGAAATCATAGAGCCATTTCATACATACACAAAAATTGCACTTTTATCATTGACTGTTTGTATGCATTAACATTATCCTTTACACGCAAATAAACGGCAGTATAAACGTTTAAATTGACCTTTTCGGTAAATCCCATAACCCTTTGCGAGCACACCTGAGAACTCGTCATTTTACGTCACGCCGACTTGCGATGCGCAGTAACGATGTTCGATAAACGATGTGCACATCGGCGCAGAGCGGCGTGACGCAAAATGACGAGTTCTTAGGTGTACTCGCAAAGGGTTATGGGATTTACTGAAAAGGTCAATAGTGAGGCTCATCCATTGTTTACGTTTTTACTGCCTCGAACACATTATTTGTGTTTTAAGCTTAATGCATTACCCTTTATTTCTTACATATATTCATGTTGCCTTCCATTTAAAATTTGCCACAAGACAAAGATTATTTGTATTAAAGAAACTTTTAGTTAAAATTATTTTCCTTTTATACTGCGCCAAAAAGTATCCTTACACTTGGAAAAATAATCACAATTTCAAAACCATATTGGAGTAAAGTTGCTTCTATGCACTATATAATCCTGCACATTATGACACCATATTGAATCCAATGTGATCTCAAGAAGTAAAGTTACAAGTAGTTGAATAGACGAAGGTCCAGTTTTAAAAGTGACAAACGGGCCTGTACAGGGTGTCCCAGAAAAAATTAATAGACATCAGAATCCAAAAATCTAAACATCTGCGTGTAGCCCATCTTATTCTGCATCTTATACACCAATTTTACTGGAATCGGTTGACTGATTGCGAAGAAATGAGCGATTACATAACGCATGCTTCAATTCACTTCATTCCAAGTTTAAAGAAAAATCATTCAACACAATGCACACTCGTGGTTAACTGTCAATGGACTTCATATTTTGTTCTGTGAAAATCCTTTTCTTTCTTTTTAAACAACCTATTTCTTGCAAAACATTTAATTAGGTTTTGTTCAAATTTGAAAACCTGCACTATATTGAAAATGAAAGCTTGCATCTAAGATGATGCTCGGTACTTGTAAATATATTTTTTCGTTAATGTTGATATAAATGTTGCATAAAGAATGATTGCATAAAGAATTCCAGCTGGCTTAAACAATTTCTCACACACATTAATGTTTTTGGAATATTTCCAAGAAATTGTAATGCAAAGTTTAAATCTTTTAAAACTTCAACATTAATGTTGCATGGTATCAAAAATCACGCGTAAAGTTGTAAGCACTGTTGTTCATTGTTATTCTTGGCTTAAATGTTCTTTGGAAAGTTAAAATATAACATATTTGCACAACATAAAGAATTGAAGTTGGAAAGCATCCAATTGCAGGAATCAAAGTTTTCTCGGACAAACTGTTATCATCTTCAGTGAAAGCATAAATGACATAACACCATCGGATTATAAAATAGATAATGTGGACTAAATTTAATGAGATACACAAACTTTAGGTAACGGTAAGCGAGTATGAAAAAAGCGCCTGTTGATCAAACTTGGAATGAACTGCATTGATGCACGCATTGTGTAATCGTTCATTTCTTCGCAAACCAGTCAACCGAATCAAATAAAATTTTCATGTGTGATGCACAACAAAATAAGCTATGCGCTACATTTTAATTTTTATGAATATGATGTCTATTTCTCGACTTACGTTCAATTTTATTCGCACGGTAATTTTTTTTGGGACACCCTGTATATACAAGGCGCGAAAAGATTACAACAAGCACAATAAAGAGACAACACAGTTTCTTCAATGAAGCTTTATTTAAAGCAGGTGTTTTTTTCAGTTTTTACTTCTCTGTATTTTTCATAACTTTCATTTTATTTGTCATTTCTTTGGTTTCAGTTTTCTTATGTTCCTTTTATTTTCAATTAAAGGCACGCATAAATTAGCCATTCACCGCTCTCAAACCAGATGTCTAGTCCGTAGAGTTTTGAAATAGGCCAGTTTGTCACTTTTAAAACTGGACCTTTGTCTAATCAAATGCTTGTAACTTTGCTTCTTGAAGTCACATTGGATTCAATGTGCCGGATTAAATAGTGCATCTATTAAAAAACAAATTTATTCCAATATGATTCAGTTTTGAAATTTTAATTATTTTTCCAAGGGTAAGGATACTTTCTTGGCGCAGCATATATGCTATGCACTCAACACGTTAGTCACTCGATGGCTATTGTCATACAAGGCTCACTCGGTAATTTAATTTGGCACTGGAACCGATTGAATTCGGTGTTTTAATGAGCAAAATTGTGAGCTGCATCATTTCTCGTTAAACGTTAAAATATATTTTCTCGACTAAGTGAAAAGCAATAGTTTTCATTTATTCAGTGAATATCAGCAGAAAATCATAATGCATGATACTGTATTTTTTTAAATCCTGGTGTTAAACAAAGGCGTAAAGGTTAGACTAGTTCTAGTGTAGTATATTTGATTTTGACAGGCCTTAACTTCGCCTGTGAGCTTTGTTTGGTGCCAACTTTTTAGCTTTTTACAGTAATATAGTTCGCTAATGAAATATTTCTCCTAGGCAACTTTCTAAAGCAAACCATTTCATAGTTTTTGATTACACCATATTTCAGTTTCGACTACATTTTTTTTCAAAATCAACACGTAAATATTTTGGCATTCAACAACGGATTGTTTCTGCTGGTTGTTTTCGAAATGAAGTACTGAGTTGGACATTTTTAGCAGTTGCAAGTGATAAATTGTGAAATCAAAACTGTCATTCTGAAGAAAAAAATATAAAACTATAATATAATATAGACCCATACATCTAAGTTCTATGTTTTGATATGACATTACTAAACAAACAAAAAATCTTGTTTTTTCTTTGACCAAGAAAATTAATTTCAAATCAAAAAGTTGTATCTCTGAATTATGTTTACTTTGAAGAGACCGACTATCCAGAAGTTGTCTGTATGCAGGCGATTTTTATGTCGATCTCTCATCATTAAGGTAATGGGTAGGATGCAATACGATGCACTACGAAGCTCTCCGGTTAATATAAGGTGTGGGGTTCCTTACTTTAAACAAATTACAAGTGGTCCTCAATAAATGGTAATGAATGACAAAAAATTGAAATTTCCATTCAAATGGACATGATACAAAAACAAATTACTTGTCCCAAATGAAGAATTAGACAGCGACTCTATTCATACTATTATGTTTTATTTTAACACTAGAACTACGTAATACTGAGTCGTATTTTGTAACACGAATACGAAGAGGGTTTTTTTGCGAGCCCCCTTAATTTTCAATCATAAACGTCATATACCATATATTTGGTACTAATGTATAACTAAAAGAAAAAAGGTTTGGGGTCTGACACTTACTGATCTTAGATGTTTTCTATCGGACAATGCGTATGCAGTATAAAATATTATAATCTATTCCAGGGTTGAAAAACCGTATGAACCCCGTTTAATTAACGATAGGCCATTCTATAGACCTTTGATATTCTCAGGCTTGAACTGGCGTTTCTTAAATGTTTGGGTGGAATGATTCATATGGCTGCTGGAATTTGATGTGATAATAAAAATTGTATGCATTCATTCACGCATGCATTCACCCCGTGAACTTTGCTATTAAAATGATTAATGAATAATGCAAATGGCGAAGAGTTGTCAACGTTTTGACTATGATCTGTTTCAACACCAAGACATTTATTTCATAGAAAAGTGTGTATAAGCAAACATTTGACGACTGAACCTAGTTATTTTATATATACGTCTAGCCCTTTTCTTTTCACTGATTATCCATTGTACTTCTTTTGTTCAAGGTTCGTTGCCCCGACCATTAGCTAGAGTAATGGAGGTGGCTAGCTGCCCAGAGACTATTATCAACACAATATCTCAAGATAACGGTCTCGGGCAGCGAGCTGAACCAAGAGAAATACTAGGACATTCTAGAAACAACGCAGTGTTCATTGGTACTCCCCTTTATGGGTAGGTCACGGTAAGACTTTGCACCCCAGCCTCTTGACTTGTAATGAGTAGAGTAGTTTCGAAGCTCCCCTGGTCGGGTAGTATCCCGGGGGTTCTTGCCTAGTAGCTAATTTGCATGGACCGTTCACCAGTCATGAACAACACGCCCATTATTTCTGATAATGGTCTGTTTCTCGCCCTTTATCTAATACGTAAATTTGAGAACAAAGTGCAACATATGGTTCAAGCATACATTTAAACACATTTATATACCAATCTACGCACAAGAAGAAATGATAATGTGACAAATTAAAGGGAATAATCAGAAATAATTATGGTAATAAAACTTAACTGATCCATGCTTGAACCATGTTTTGTTATTTCTTTTCAAAATTACAAGCAAGCGCTTATTATTATTTGTAATAGTTATAATGACATTTGGCTCTGTGTCTTTGTATCATCTGTGGCATGTTCGTCATTCAATTATTTATGAGCGCTAAAGTAAGGAATATTTCTTCTGCATAAACCACACTGTTTAAATATTTCATTGGGGTATGTCGGGAGATCGTGCCAAATATTTTTGATAGAACATAGGCTTTCCTTGAGTTGACATTTATGGTGCTCATAATGTAGTGAATTAACCTACAATGGCGGATTTAAGAAAACTGAACTTGAGTATGGTGGGTGTTAATTTTTTTAATTTGACCAACATTGTTCTGAGATTATAAAATTTATTGAAATTTGAGGTGATATAATTATTATAGATTTAAATGCGTGAGTTTATTGGAAAACCAGGAATTCACGTACATGTAGTTGTTTTTGTACCGTAATGTTTATCAACTTTGACCGGGGGGGATTCAATATTTTTGAGTAAGTACCACTTTTAACAGCCGTACTTTAGTACCCTACCATTTTTAATGGTACATTGCCGTAATGTTTATAAAATTTGACCCGGGGGGGGGGGGTATTCAAACTTTTGATTAAGTACAACTTTTATCAGCCGTATTTTAGTACCCTACCATTTTCAATGGTTCGTTGACAGTGCATTTCAGCTCTGACGAATGCCAATAACTCAATGCCCAATGAAATTTGATAATGACAGAACAATGTTGTATAAAATCAGAAATTTTGCCATCCACAAAGCTCAGATTCATCCTCAAACAATACGCTACACTCAGAGAAATATTCACACGTTATGTAAAAAAACACGATGTAAATTAAATTATACACAATACATGTAAAAGTTTGTCAAAAACTTTTACCATGCCAGTTTGTAAATGCTTCAAGTACATATTTGAACTGTTACGAAGCTAGTTTACCTAGTTTGTGTAATCATTGCATGAAGTGAAGTAAAATGTCAGCCCAACATACTTCGCTGATTGGAGAAAATCTACCCAACGTTTTAAGTAAATCGATACGCATGTTATTTTTACCTATTTCATATATTTGAGAAAGCAATGGCGGACACGACGTGTGTGTGATGGTGTAGCGCATACCTGCTGAAACTTCATTCAAATAGGTAGGTTTCGGAGTCATTAAGCTTGAACCAAACTGGAGATTCGTTCGATAAGTTATGCATGGATTTCTTTGAGACTTTAAAAATGGCTATTTATGGGTTCATTTTGCTAGATTGATCAACATTAGAATTGACATGCACAGCACCGGAACATTGCAGCGATCATGTGTTACGAGTCCGAGTAGGACAATCATTACAGTACAATACTGTACTGTATACACTGTGCCCGGACACTGCGTGTATCTAGCAATGTGTGTATGTGTTGAAATACCACAGGAGATCTTCTCTGGTAATACCATGGAGGTATATAAATAAATGGAGAATGATCCAGCCAAGCCTCTTTTGTACTACGTTGGTTATGACCAATTATTGTTGAATAGGAAATTTCAGGTTTATATTGATTATGCTAAGTTGATTACATTGTGAAGTCTGTTTCACTGGCCATTGATTTCAGTAGGGTAAAATGAAGTTTATACTTATTGGAAATTAAGTGCTCATGTTTCATAAAATTTTGATATCAAAATCTCATTTTCGCCAAAAATTGAGTGCTTAAATTGCATCAAGAAATCAGTCTTTTTTTTTTTTTTTTCACCTTATCTGTTGTCATCTTGTGACTCCCTACATTTTGGTCATGAAAAATTGAATTATGACTTTTTTTTTCCAAAAAGTTATTACCCCCCCCCCCCCCCGTATATTTGGAACCCCTCCCTCCAAAGAAAATGATAGCCTCCTAATAATATTAATAATCATTTAGGCCTAAATACTGATAATTATTTATTATACAATGAGAAGTTTAATGATGATGATTTAGGAGGCCTATACGATTTCATGACAATAGGCCTACAGAATTAAAAGTTTAAAAACAATAACATGACATATCCGTCATGGCACTCAATCAATTTGACCCGAAGCTTCAACCAAAATCACGATTATCATACACTAAACTATGAGAAACTGTTTAAACAAAGTATATAGGGCCTATACATTCCGTAAATCAATTTCTCTCTAGAAAAGATTGTCTGATCATCACTTTTGCTTGAATTCCGAAGTACTTCCGGTAAATTTTGCTCGCTCGTAACTCAAATGGCCCAAATTGGCCCAACATAATTGTTTCACAATCGGAAGGTAAAAACGTTTTGCTTTCATTTGCACTATATTTGAACTCCCTCAGACCCCTTAAAAGCTTGATATATGAACATGAAAACTAAGTATATTTGTCAAGTTACGGCACAACTAGTGTAGAAAACAGTTTCATAACTTGAGAACAGAACATCCGAATTTCTTCGGGTTTTCGCACGATCATACATTGAAACTATAAGCTATCAAAACTGGTGACTTTGAACTAGCTGATTGACTAGCTGACGTCATTATACAGTCTCTTTTCAAGGCTTCCGGTACGGGTCAATGTAGGGTCAATTCCTATGAGGAAATTTTGGGAGTGACAATCAATGAACCATGGTAGAGGCTCATAACCATCGTGGAGATCAATAGCTTGGCTGAAGTGGCTGGTCAATTCAAGTTTGGTGACTCATTGAATAGAGGTAACGGGATAATCTCCACTTAGGAGATTAGAATTCTGGCGATCATTCTCCATTTATTTATATACCTCCATGGTAATACGGACAGTGTAGCCGTGATATGCATTCAAATGAGTTCGATAATGTAGCCTAGTGTACCAAGTGTGGGACTCGAATTAGGCTTGAAGTAACAATGAATTAGTGTACTATAGCATTGTATCGTACATGCACATGTGAGAGAGAAATGCTACATTGAACATTAACTAGATAGCGGGTGAACTGATAAAAAAGAAAAGAAAAACAAAATAAAATACTTCATGCATGAAATTGTATTGTTGAATGAATCTGACAGTTGACCAAGATTTGATGACTTCAAACCTATCATGAATTATGTTTCAGCATAAAATAAAACAAAGAAAGAAAGAAAGAAAGAAAGAAAGAAAGAAAGCAAGCCCCAATCCTATTGACCTGTCTTTTTGCTTAACTGGTATGTATTTTTTACATAATTCAAGGTTGTGTGAAAAATACCTATTTGTTATAGGGTTCATATGCATAAATGTTATGTATTTTTTACATAATTTGTGTACAATATTACATAACAATTATGCAGTAAAATACCTAATAGCTGAGGTAAAAATCTACAAAACATTTATGTAAATATTTTACATAATATGTAAGTATTTTTTTTACTTACCTGCTATGTTTTTTTACATAATTCATGGTTATGTAAAAAATACCTATTTGTTTTGGAGTTCTATATCGAAGTTGTGTAAAATTTTACATAATTTATGTATTTTTTTCTGTGAGTGTATTTCAGGTATATGCACTATAGTCCAGTCAAAGTAGGTTTTGACTCGCCACTAATTGTAACAGAATTTTTTTCACTCCTATAAATGTCAGAGATGTCCCCTGAACAGCATACAAAAAGTATACTAAAATATACTTGGTGGAAAGGTAGTTTTTGGCGGGAAAAGGTCATACAGGGGTCAAATTTCAAAATCGCTCCAGTCATTTTAAGAAATATACCAAATTATTCCTCTAGTCATAAGGATTCAGAAAAAAATATAGTTTGCCATACCTGTGATGTACGGTTCTTGAGTTATAACCGAAAAGGTCAAAGGTCAAATGTTGGGTTCAATAGAGGTCAAAATACTAAAAATTGTCTGATTTTAACCAAAATGGTCTCAAATTGTTCGGCTTGCAAACATAATTCATTTAAAGAATATTTGCAGTTTAGGTTGTTTAATTTAATGCGTAACATCAAAAACTAGGTCGGGGTCAATAGAGAGCTATGGTCAATGACCTCTTTTACCCTGCTACCTAGGTAACGAAGCATCCAAGATATGGCAAACTATTCTTATTTTGGAGTGTTTTTAAAGGACGAACCCATTGAGACCATTTTTAAGGAGATCGGAGCATTTGTTCGAAGTTGACCTACGTGGAGCCTAAAATTTGACCTTTGACCTCTTTGCTTATAACTTGAGAATGGTACATCACAGATATAACAAACTATACTTTTTCTGAATCCTTAAGACTAGAGGAATGCTTTGGTATAGTTTTTAAAAAGATTAAAGTAATTTTGAAATTTTACCCCTGTATGACCTTTTCCCGCCAAAAAACTACCTTTCCACCAAGTATATTTTAGTATATTTTTGGTATGATGTTCAGGGGACATCTCTAAAATGTATAAAAGTGAAAAATATTCTGTTGCAATTAGCGGTGGGTGACACCACTAATTTGTTTAGATTGACTGGACTACTACATTATGAACACCTTAATGTAAACCCACGGAATGTACATTCCCTGTCAAACAATTACTATGCACCTCCTCCCAACAAACCCTAATTAATATGTAGCCCGTGCGGTTTATGCTGATCCCTTCCAGACTAATTTTGGCACTTCGTGTGTCATATGTGGCATCTTCTGCATTCAATCATTCCTTATATTATTATATACCTTGTATGTCATTTGGCTCTGTGTCTTTGTGTCATCTGTGGCATCTTCTGCATTCAATCATTCCTTATATATTATATTCCTTATATAATATTTAATTTCATTTGGCTCTGTGTCTTTGTCGTCATCTGTGGCATCTTCTGCATTCAATCATTCCTTATATTATTATATTCCTTATATAATATTTAATGTCATTTGGCTCTGTGTCTTTGTGTCATCTGTGGCATGTCCTGCGTTCAATATAGTAATGCGGTAGAGCAAAATCAGTCGGAAGTCGGATATATTGATTTTTAGAGGAAACAATTTCTTTTCTTTGCTATTGTTTTGGAAACCTTGCATCTTGGGTTAGATTATTTGTGATGTTCATATCGTGTTGCATATCAAGGCACAGCTAACATATCCTCCTTACAGCATTTTTCATGTAAATGTAGTGAGGTCCCAAACAGAATGTGCCAATTGACCATTATTCTGTGCTCAAACAACAATAACCTTAAAAACAGGTAGAAAAGTCATACGTAGCCACATCCCAGCCAGCATGCCCAACCTGGGCTCAGTTGGGTAAAAGGTGGGCAAGTTGGGTTGGGTTACAGCTGGGCAATGGTTGAACATTGACCACCCCCAGAAAGCAAAGCATAGATGGCCCAACGTTGGCACAACATATTGCTGGATATTGTTGGTATAATTTGGTTCACCTCAAGTTTGGTAGTGACGTCAATGCTTTTTCGCGGTTGCGCCGCAAGCGTGACCACAAACCGCTCGTGTACGCGTGCGTGTACAATCAGCGCGTTTAAATTTACACGCGCGATTCGATACTGCGACGATAGAAATATGCACGGACGTCATTACCGAACTTGAGATGAACCAAATTATAGGTAAACGATGGGCCAACGCAATCTTGGCCCAACATTGTCATGATTATGGTGATTTGACCTTTAGCCATATATTTGCCAATGTTGATCCAACCATTGGCAAATTAGCCTAATGAGACAAAAATCATGAAAAAAAAATCAAAAATATTAGTTCGTAGTGGATAACTGTGCTTGTATTGAGCCTCAAACTATGTGGCTCTCTATTGTACAACGAACACGAATTTCCTAGGTTTATTCAATACTTGTCAATTACCTTAGGCTATCTATAGGGATTCGAACCGGGGACCTCTACCTAATGCTTTACCGACTAAGCTAACGGGTTTTCTATATCTGATCAAATATTCTAAATTTATAAGCTTTATTCTGATAGCTAAACCTGCCAAGGTGTATCTTTTGAGGGATATTGATCAAATTTACTGTGAATATTGATAACATTTACTATAAATGTTGATTTTTTTTTTTCAAATTCATTAAAACGTAAAAACGCGTAATATTAAAATAAAATTATTATTATTGCAACGGTGTGTCACTTGCTAGTGTAGCTTAAGCCATGCTATTCTGAGACTTAAATATAAGCTGATTGTGTTTGTTTGTAAGTAAGCAAAGATAAGAAACACGGTTCAATTAAGGAACTACAGGGTGTCTCAATAAAAAATAGGGCATGTGCATGGATCGGGGGAAATAACTTAAAATTTCAGCAGTCAAATTAAAAATATTTTAAAGATTCAAAATCCATGAAGTGTCTTCTATAGATTGATGCATAAGTAATCAAATTCCGTTCACTCGTCACTGAGATAATTGGAAAACTACAAATAGACTCATTTTTGGACCTTTCCAATGGGACAATACACATTAACAATAATGTGCTGCATTGTAGTTTAGAAATTATTGAAGTTAAGGGTTGACTAAATTTGTTGGTCGAAGCAGCCAAAAAGATCGATTTTCATTATCTAAATCAATATATTATTGAAAAATACCACCTTGATGTTTTGCAAAACTTCATACTTTGAAAACTTGCTTGATTTATTGTTGTTAATGAGTTATGTACGTTTTACAAAAGTGATGTTGTTTCATCCTCTTTACAACATAACTCAATACAATTTTGCCAACGCTTATATTATTACCATTCGCAATATCGCAATAGTATGAAATAGTGTCAAACCTTAACCCCCAGTGTTGCTAGGTAGGAGATAACTTGCCTGATCAGCAGATATGTCTCTTTTCTGTTATTGATGTTGTTTACAATTTTTGTTTATTTCACCATCCATCAATACTATCACCTGGACATTTCATTTTGAGGGAACCAATTTCTTTTGAATCAAATATTTCAGCCACTTCAATATAAAGTCCAGCCCTACTGTTGGTTGACAAATGTATGAACAGCGACATTTTCAAGTATTTTTGTGGGACCTGACAGCACATCAGACATATCGAATTGCATTTCGAAAACGAGGAATGTCCTCCTGATATCATTTTTTTTTAAATTTCGCGATATAATGCCATTTTATGATATTTTTGAAATCAAACAGTCCTCAAAGTAAATTGTATAAATTTAATGATATGTACGTACTTAAAGTGTATGTAACTGGGTCAAAACGCTGCCTATCATATGAAAATTTTGACCTTTCATATTGAAGATGGGTCTTTTGGGAAACAAATCGATATCTTCAATATGAAAGGTTACAATTTTCAATTGATGGTCGGCTTTTCATCCCAACTACATATACTAAGTACATATCATTAGATTTATGAAGTTAACTTCGAGGATGGTTAAATATCAAAAATACAAAAAACATCACATTTTAGTCAGTTGGCAAAAATGTGTGGTATGTCGCGAATTTAAAAAAAATTAAAAATATATTGATATCAGAAGGACATTCCTCGTATTCAGATTGCAATTCGATATGTCTGATGTACTTTCTGGTCTCACAAAAAATACTGTGCAAACGTTGCAATCCGAGCCCTTAACCCAAAGAGAAACGCGTGAAAGACATTCTTTGGGAGATTGATTGATTGATTTTGAACTCCTACTCAGCAACACTTGGCGTTTACTTTTATTTCTTTTATAATAAACTACACATTATTGTTAATGTGTATTACCCCATTGGAATGGTCCAAAAATGTGTCTAAAAATTTAATTATCTCAGTAACGCGTGAACGGATTTGGATCATTTTGGCGCCGTTGTTAATCTGACACTTCATGGTTTTTGAATCTTTAAGAATTTTTTTATTTTACTGCCAATATGTTAAGTTATGTACCACTTTCCATAGGGCCTATTTTTATTGAGACACCCTGTATTACTAAGCCACCTTCACAAGAGGAAACTAAAATGGAGTGCTCATCATAAAAAAGGGTGAAATAAGGCTCTGAAGGTGACAGCGCTGGTGTTCTACCAAAAATAATTTCGCTCTGTTGAGATGTATACAACAACATTAATATTTGCGCTTTATTATTATGGCAGCCTCTTAACACTATTCATTGTTCAAGTCGCATATATATTTGGGATTTTAAAGGACTGTGTATATTTCCAAATTAAATATCACTTATTAGTATAACCTGTTACAACTTGAATCAATTTGGCACAGTTGCAACTGCACTATTTTAACCTAGAATCGATGAAAATGGGTCGACTGGTCACGTCTTTACACTAAAAATTAGTTTGACAGAAAAGAGATATTATGTTATTGCTTGCATGCTTTTATCATTGAGTAGTTCTAGCAAGACACTTTATACAATAAGCCCAATCGCCATTCTAACTTCCGGTTTTTGAGAGCAGTTTTAGGACACTTTGACCTCTGACATATCGGGAAAATTTACGTAATTATTATTAATTTTCTTATTATTGTCACAATTTTGATCATTAAAAATACCAAATAATTAATTTATAAAACACTAATATTTTTTATATTTGTTTTAAATATTGTAAAACATTTTTAGATTATATTTTGTACGTACAAAAACCCAATATTTCTGAATTTTCTGAAAGGTCAAAGGACAAAGTGTCCTAAAACTGCAAAAACTGTCCTACAATGCATTGCAAACTTCCAATGCCGATTGGGCTTATTAAAACACGTCACAAAAAGAAAGTAACATCATTCGGTAAGAACTGTAACACTAACCGCGGCCGTTTCAATTTGAAGCTCATCATGTGTGGTTAATAGTTTACCCACTTTTGCCATACGTTTACCACACCCGACCACCATATGAAATTTGTTGACTTTTTGAATGGAAGATATCATATAACAAATGTTTTCTTTTTGAAACTACATACGAAAGGTCTAAATTATCCTATGAAGGTCGGCTTTAACTCCCAGCTACATACACTTGAGGTATATATAATTATATTTATGAAGTTTACATCGGGGACTGTTGAATATCAAACATGTAATTTGTTAATTATTTTCCATAAAATATTATATGATATCAGAAGACATTCCTCGTATTCATAATGCATTTTGCGTGTCTGAAGTGCTCGTAGGTCCGACAAAAATACTGTGCAAAAGTAGGTTACCCATACAGCCCTTGAACATATCACTTTATGAATAAGATAAAGGTCGATAAACAGACCATTACCAGAAATAACAGGGATAATGTTCAAGACTGGTGAGATGTTAGTTGGTGTCAAACCTCAAACCAACAAACAGTCAGCAAGAGCAAAATCAATGTGTTAATATTAATCGAGCACCTTAGTATTTGATACTGTTATATGAACTGTGGCCCTTTATAGCTACCCTAGAATGTTAGCCATGCAAGATTTACATAATAAAGCGAACTGTAAATGCATTTTAACTTTATTCTATAATTTTGCTATGTATTGTAATCATTATCCTAGTGTTTTTAAATTGTATTCCTTTTTTTTTTCATTCACGGCCAAGATACCATTATCTATACCTATTGTGTTGATAATGTGCTTGTCAACGCTGTAGAAACACATTAACACTCAAACAGGTTGGGAGAAGTATTGAGATGCACCAAAACTGTGCAGAAGTAAACCCTTCTCAAATATAATCATTGATAATGTATCCACTGATATTAGATTCATCTCGACAACTATGATAGTTGCGTAGATTATTCAGATCAGTTTCCATTTGCTTATCACAATATCATAAATATTTGGATAGGACAAAATATTACAAACAGAAAAAAACTAATCGCAATACCTTCCAAAACACACACCACACCCCCACACACACACACAAAAGGACAAACAAAAACGCACAACATATTTACAAGATAAACACTACACACGTCACCGTATCACCGTCACATCAAACAAAGTTTAAAAACTTCTTTCATAAATGTCATTTCGCAACAAATTACTTACTTGACTTTGTAACGTAACGTTGTTTAAATGTCGAGAAAGTTAAGATAGTATCTATGAGCCTCTTTCATCGCGACATGGTGGCATATCGAATATTGACTTAGTATCTATGAACGCGAACATTCGCATTCAAATTCAAATGCAGAAACCATGAAACCTAGTGTTTTGTTTATCGGGTAGGTCAAAGAACTGTTTTTGCTATAGTAGATTCACAAAGGTGCATATGTGATATCATAGTGATTGCTGTCCAGATCTCGGTGCAATTTTTATTCCAGTCAGGTAGTGCTGCGTCAGACCGTGCATACTCAATTTATATACATCCGCTGCGCTATGCAAGACTTTTTTTCATTAAAACATAAAATTTATCTTTGCATACCCTCAAATAAACACACTCTGGTATAACCTACATATCCGTACTTAGAATAATAAATGTAATTTCCAAAGTAGCATGGAACGGCATGGTTACGATATCAAAAAGAGTTTATTGTCAACAAAAAATATTTGCCTCCGTAATTGTCAGCTTTTACTGCTACATCCTTCATCAAATGTATTGAGTGAAAGTCAGTTGTTCACATTAGGGAGATCATCATTAAGATTGAGATTTTGTTCATTTACATATTTACAAATAATGTACTTTGCGGTATCATCCGTATACTGCTTACAGTGGTTACTTTGTACTATAGAAACACAATTTGGTAAATCATATGATGCACAAAAGCGATTCCAAGAATCGTTGTTAAATCAGAAGTATAACAACATTGGTGTTAAAGGGGGTGTAACCCTATCGGTTTAGGATATGAATTGACTTCAACTTCAAATTTCAAATATCAATTAGTAAGCAAATACTTTGGTACGCGTGAATTACATTATGGTCCAGCATCCAGAAAGAACACTGTCGTGACTGTGCCGTATTCCAGTCGAGTGCTTCGCCATACCACTACGCCCATCATTATTGTGATAGAATATCTCATTCTTTATACATGTATTTTAATTCGACCCTGAAATGTTTCCTTTTAATTTTGTGTATATCATCAGGTACATTTCACACTATTTTATGATAATAGTTTTCTTTATTTTATTTTTAATTGATTAATGAATTAATGAATTAATTTGTAATGGCAGGCATGCTATCTCATATTTTTTCATATTCCTCGTATCATGCTTAACAATGTCTTGGTCTTGTTTTTTAAATTTATTTCGCCCATTATGTTTTTCTTTATTTTTGTTTTAAGAGTATACTTATTGTTATAGCGTCCTCTGTTATTTTTGGAAGTATATTTCATGTGGAGTAAAATGGATCAAAATCGAAAGGTATGGGAGTAAAACGGATCAAATTTCAGGATGGTAATGGAAAAATAGAATCTATTAATTGTAATACCAGAACGCATCAACAATGAGAAAAATGGGGGGGGGGGGGTGATGATGTCGATCGGATTACATACCTTTAATACAGTGTTAAATAGTCTTGAGACCATATATTTTTCATTATCTTTAGAAGCTTCCAAACCGATATTATGGTTTGCGGTGTCGAATGTGCTCTACATTGAGTTAATTTATCAATTTGTTGATTTAATGAGTGTATAATCTTACTTGCGTTTCAAATATAAATATATAATTTGAAATATTTGAACTGCTACATTATGTTAATTTGGTTGCTCTAAATGTTTATTTTAACTAATGTGTGGAACTTTTTGACCTGGGCTTAAACATTATGTATAGGGTGTTCCAATAAAAACATTGTGCCCTCTTTTTCTCCTATTTCTGAAAAGTTAATCAAATATATTTTGGTATGTAGAAAAACCTTTATTCGTTAGCGTTAATAAACCGAAAGAAATATTTTAATCGGGTCACAACTCTTTTAAAGAAATGTACCTGTTTTTCACCCTGTCCACGGAAGAGGTTTGGGTACTTCAAGATTAAAAATTGGAGTACACGTACCATGCATGAATATCAAGTATTCATCTATGATAACTTTATAAAATAACGAACTTTATTAAGGGAATGGGCTTTACAGGTGGGCGTATGGGCTATGGATTGTTGTTGATAGTGTCATTAACTTGTCGGCAAAATGACAATTAAACCCATTTTATTGGTTTTTGCCTTTTTGTTTTATTATGTTTCTTACTTTGTTGTTTCTTGCTTTCTTTTTATTTACAACATGTCATTTTCTCTTTTGTGATAAAAAAAAGTAGTCTGAAAAAGGCTGTTTGGTATGTCCTTGGTTCTTCTGAAGTGAGTTTAATGTGCTGCTTTGTCCTCTACCTGGTTGCCTCCTAGACGAATACAGGTTTCAGCCCTGGTCCTCATTGCACCAATTTTCACATAACCATAAAAAACTGTTTTTAAATGTGTGATACCCAAATCAGCAAAAGGTTAAATTTAATTCAAGTAAAGATGCTTCTTTTTGATTAAATTACTCACTTACAGGGACAACATTGTCAAACACAAATTGAAGCATAAAAAGCCTATGTAGAAACCTTTTTATTTTATAAATGGCTGTATTTCGCATAGGGATAAAAGTAGCAACAAAATCCCACTCCCTTGATGCATAACTAATAAGTCTACGTTCCAAACTTTAAAACGAGAGAATTGATCAAGCCATTTTTGGATTATACCAAAATGTCTTGGGGGGGGGGGGCTTACTTGTCACGAAACGTTTAGATGTAACCCAAGTGAAACAAATGTATACAAATCAAATCAAATAACCATTGATGAAATAAACTAAATCACATAATAGTAAAATTCAAGATGTAATTAAATGAAACGCTTCAAATATTAAATGATGTTATAACAAATTAATAACAGAACCCTCATTGCGCCCTCTTTTTCTCATATTTCTGAAAAGTTGATCAAATGTATTTTGGTATGTAAAGAAATCGTTAGCTTTAATAAACCAAAACAATTATCTTTGGGCTCACAATTTTGAAGATATGCCCTTTTAAAGAAATGTACCCGTTTTTCACTCTGTCCACGGATGATGTTTGTCTACATCAAATATTAAAACGAAACACGCGGGCGGTTCATGACATATGTAGATAATAGCATAATCCATTCACTCTGAGGGAGGATCACCAGCTAGCCTCCAACATCTTCATAACCGTATTATTGCTGCATTAGCAAATATACGGCGCACAAGGAGGGTACGCAATGAAAATAAAAAATACAAAGAGAGCAAATGAAAATAAGAAAGGTATAACCCTTCTACCTAGGCGAAGCTCGTGGTACCCAGAGGTAAAGCTGTCTGATCTAGACTATGCTGACGACATAGCACTCCTAGGAGAGTATGATGCTCAGATGACAGAAACAACTGAAGCCATCCGTGAAACAGCCGGAAAGTTGGGACTTAAAATGAACTTTAAGAAAACGGTAATCATGTCACTTGGTCGTTTGAGCTCAGCACCATATGTTCCAATGGGAGATGAATTAGAGAATAAACGATAGGAATTTTTATTTTGCCTATCCTCTACCGTGTGATAGACGACAGGCAGGTCCAATATTTTGAGTAGTGGATGCCGGCGCAGCCGGTATCCACTACGATAAAAATATTGGACCTGCCTGTCGTCTATCATAGGAGAGGATAGGCAAAATAAAAATTCATATCGTTTATTCTCATTCTTAGTCAGTTAAATATGATTTTAATAACTGTAAACAAATTTTTTAAGCAAAAATTAAGTTACCGTCATAAAAACTCCCCTCATTATAAAATGAACGAAACTTGTTTACAACTTCACGTATTCTGTTGCGCGTATTGCTAGCGCGTTCGCGTATTCCGCACTAGTCTACGCATTCAGTGCGATACGCGCACCTCTACACGCGTGTTACGCATTATCAAGACGCATGATGACGTGGGGTCGTCTACGGCCTGATAGACGGCACCCGAAATCATGCGATTGTCCAATCAGAAATGTGTCTACGAACTAGACCACTCCCACTGACTAAGAATGTCTCATTAAGGTTGTAGATCACTTCAAGTATCTGGGAGCATACTGTAGTGTTGATGAATCAAATGCAAAGGAGCTCAATAATAGGATTATCAAAGCATCCGGTGTTTTTAAAGATCTTGCGAAGGTGTGGAAGGACAAGTATATCAACGTAGACACCAAGATTAAATTCTATAATGCCTGCGTTTTTTGCTACATTCAACATTATCCGCATCAAATGGACTCAGCATATCACCAACGGCTTCATAAGATCTCTGACAAAGCAACAGAAGCTCATCACCACCATCATTAGAAAGTGCCGCTTACAGTGGTTTGGTCATCTGTTCAGGATAGACGAGAGTAACATTAAAAAAAAAAGAACCTTCCGGAATCCCACCCACGGAAAGAGAAGACCTGTACGCCCTAGGGTAATTGAGATATACTTGGCACCGGGTGGTCTGTGGAAGAAGCTGAAGTTGCTACCAAGGGACGGGTCATATGGAAGTTTCTCCTACGTCAGACAACAGGTACAGATATGCATGATGCTGTCTGGTAGGTAGTAGGTTCTTAAAAGCAGTTATGTATGTAGAACAAAAATAACCCAGAATCTCCTTTTCCCTGACAAAGTTCAATATTCCTAACACATTAGCATGATCAGTGACATTCCAACAATTGACCCGGTGTTTGCCCTGAACGTAAACTGTACAGAAAAATGAAAAAAAAATGCCTGTCAAGAACAAAGGAAAGATCAGCAAGGAGTAAAGACAAATGACATAATTATACACAGACGAGAACGGGTGGTTGACATATGAGAAATGTAGCTACAAAAAGTGAAGAAAAGACTTCTTGATACATACGATTCATTTAAACGCCTTGCACATTTCGATTTACATCCAGGGTATTAAGTTTAATATGCGCACATTAAATTCGTTACGGTTATAAGTTCAATTTTAGAACTGTTGCATACGGAAGAAAATGATTCGATTGGCAAGGTTTGATTTCCATTGTGTCTCGACCTACTTTGAAATGAATAACCCCAGGTGAATAACGCAGGATGTAAAATAACACTTGGGTAGATTTACTAAACCCAACCTCTCGACTTTATGCAAAAATATTACCTTGAATGTACCTAGAATACCTCTCAGCACTCTGTCGTTATAAGTCGAAGGTAATTTGCACAACTTGACACAGGGTAATACCATAGAAGACACTCCAGCTTCTTTAAGGGATCCAAAATGAGCGTTTATTGTGTTTCGACAGTATTTTTTGTGGGACATGAGAGCACCTCAGACCTATCGAATTGCATTCTGAATACGAAGCATGTCTTTCTGATATCAAATAATTTTCATTTTTTAAAAATCATAATATAATACAAATTTTATGACAAATTATAAAAATTTGATATTTTTTCAAATTTTTGATATCTAACAGTCCTCGAAGTAAATTATATAAATCTAATGATATATTCTTAAGTGTATGTAGCAGGAGGAAAAGCCGACGGTCAATTGAAAATTTTGACCTTTCATATTGAAGATATGGATTTTTTCCCAAAAAGACCTAATTTTTTTTGGCGTTTTGGGAAAAAAAATCCATATCTTCAATACGAAAGGTCAAAATTTTCAATTGATCGTCGGCTTTTCATCCCACCTACATACACTTTAAGTATAAATCATCAGATTTCTAAAGTTTACTTCAAGTACTGTTAAATATCAAAATATCAATTTTTAATGATTTGCCATAAAATGTGTATTAAATTGCGAATTTCAAAAATCAAAATTATTTGATATCATAATGACATTCTTCATATTCAGAATGCAATTCGATATGTCTGATGTGCTCTAATGTCCCAAAATAAATACTGTCCAAACGTTCATACCCCAGCCCTTAAGTCATCTCCTTGTGTATAATAAAATAATAGTTATTACGCTTTTCCACACCACTTATTGTTTGATTTAATAGCAAAGGTTGATGTTAAGGTTGGTCTGAACCCTGGAATTATGAAAACTTTCGGGCCTCATAACTGCTAAATTATTAGTCTAAAGAATATAAAAGTATACATTTTTAGAATGGAAATGACTTGATGAATTCATCTGTGAGGTCCAATTTGGGCCAAAATGCTCATTTTGGAGAAAATCCAAAAAACCGGTTTTTTGGCCCAAAAATGTTGTTTTATTAATTTTTAAAAACTAGATAAAAATATCTAGGGACCGTTTTTTCATTTTTTGAATTTTGACCAACTTCACCAAAAATATTTGAAATTTGGGCGAAAATCAGGCTTTTTATGATTTTTTTGAAAATTTTGCATTTTTTGACCATTTTTGGTGCAAATTTCTCAAAGACCACCCTTAAAGCAGTTTCATCGAAAATAAAGCAATCTCGCCAATTTTATATTGAGATGTGAAAGATATGAAAACGGGTTGCCTCAAAACGAAAATTTCTAAAGGTGTGCAAACTGTGTCGGAAGCATAAACATTCGAAGTTTTAATTAGTAATTAGGCGAATAATGTTTATTCTTAAGTATGTGCAGAGAGTCACCGGCGTGTGACTTCCTTTGAATTCACACTGCTATGGACACATGGGAATAAATGCCCAAAGTAAAGCATACCGATGGGCTTAAAGGCAGTTATGTATGTAGAACAAACATAAATTTGCTTAACCATTAGCATGCTTAGTGATTATCAACGATTAACTCGGTGTTTGCCCTGCGTGCGAAGTTTTATAAACTGTCAAGAACAAATAAAAAAGATCAGCAAGGACTAAAGACAAATGACATAATGATACACAGACGAAAACGGGTGGTTGAAACAATTTACATCCAGGGTATTAAATTTAATATGCACACATTAAAATCGTTACGGTTATAAGTTCAATTTTCGAACTGTTGCATACGGAAGAAAATGATTCGATTGGTAAGGTTTGATTTCCATTGTGTCTCGACCTACTTTGAAATGAATAACCCCAGGTGAATAACGCAGGATGTAAAATAACACTTGGGTAGATTTACTAAACCTAACCTCTCGACTTTATGCAAAAATATTACCTTGAATGTACCTAGAATACCTCTCAGCACTCTGTCGTTATAAGTCGAAGGTAATTTGCACAACTTGACACAGGGTAATACCATAGGAAGACACTCCAGCTTCTTTAAGTCATCTCCTTGTGTATAATAAAATAATAGTTATTACGCTTTTCCACACCACTTATTGTTTGATTAGCAAAGGTTGATGTTAAAGCAGTTTCATCCAAAATAAAGCAATCTCGACAATTTTATATTGAGATGTGAAAGATATGAAAACGGGTTACCTCAAAACGAATATTTCTAAAGGTGTGCAAACTGTGTCAGAAACTTAGACATTCAAAGATTTAATTATGTGAATGATGTTTATTCCAAGTCTGTGCAGAGAGTCACCGGTGTGTGACTTCCTTTTTATTCGTATTGCTAAGAACCCATGGGAATAAATGCCCAAAGTAAAACATACCGGTGGGCTCTCAAAGAAAGTTATGTATGTAGAACAAACATAAATTTGCTTAACCAATTAAAATAGCATGATTAGTGACATCCCAACGATTGACTCGGTGTTGGCCATGCGTGAGAAATTCTACAAAATATGCACAAACACAGTGGTCTTTCATTTAAACAGGTTAATGAACTGCTTTTGACTGCATCTGTGATATGACATACCGTATATAACCGAGCGTTATCTACTATAATTATTATATAAAAATGTAAGCTGTTGATAAAGTAAAGCATACGATAAACAAATGAATTATATACTATTAAGTACAATTTAAGGGTAATCATTGATCTGCCATCAAAAGCTGTTAAAATGATAAACATTGTATTATATTACAGGTCAGAAATAACACAAAACATAGCACATGTAAGGCAGCTTATTCCCCTGCAAAAATTCATACCAAGTACCTCCACATGATCACATAACAGAATAACTACTTAATAAAAAAAAATCAGATTGAGAATACTAGTTGTCATGCAAATATCAAGAGGAAAGCAAGCTTGTATAATGTTATTTGTGTATGTACAATGCCACCGACAAGGGGAGGAGTTAAGAAAGAAAGAAAGAAAGAAAGAAAGAAAGAAAGAAAGAAAGAAAGAAAGAAAGAAAGAAAGAAAGAAAGAAAGAAAGAAAGAAAGAAAGAAAAAGAAAGAAAGAAAGAAAGAAAGAAAGAAAGAAAAAGAAAGAAAGAAAGAAAGAAAGAAAGAAAGAAAGAAAGAAAGAAAGAAAGAAAGAAAGAAAGAAAGAAAGAAAGGAGGAAACAAAGAGAAGAAGAAAAAAGAAACTTCTGAAATACAATAATCCAGCCTTAGTTCAGTTGGACTAAGTGGTAAGAGGAAAGAAGATTTTGGAGCTTCACAGTATATCAGGCGGAAACCGCCTGACAGATTATTATATAGTACAATATAATACAATATTCATATTAAATTATAATACCCTAGCAAAACTGTACCAACCAGAAGCAAACAGGGACCTGAGTTTTATTTATTTATTATATATTTTAGAGTGCCTGAGTTACAGTCACATTGGATTGCCATAGGCTCATTGCTTTTGTAAAAAAGTAGGTTGAATTCACTCAATCAATTTCAAAATTGATACATTGGTTGAGTCCGTTTCGGTTTTGCACACACTTCATGTAAGTTACATCTATATCAAGTGGATCGCTGTGTAAAATCACGTTAGATTTATACTCTACATATTTTTCTAATTACTTAAGTATATCGTCAGCCTACTACGCCAATTGCCATTTTTTTGTAATTTTGAGAACAAAGTACCAAACATGGTTCAAGCATGCATCAATGACGTAATCACCCTAATTATTTCTGGTAATTTCCTTTATTTTGTATCATTATCATTTGTTGAGGTGCAGTCTGAGAACAGTCAAAATTAAAATACCTTTTTTTACGTTCAACATGAAATTGGTAATAATTAATAATTGTGTTAAATGAATTATTGAACCACATTTTGTACTTTGTTGAAAATATTACAAATAGAAATGATTAAGGCATTTCGTGTAGTAGGCTGATGATATGTACTTCCATTAACACCCACAAAAATGGAATGATCCTTCCAACAGACTATTAGGCTTGAGGGAAACCTATATATACACATATGGTCTATGTTTATTGGACATGATGATTATGAGCTACAGCAGTGGTCGCCATACGCCAGAGTATCTAGAATGCTGCTTAAATAAGAAAAAAAATTAATGCTAATTTATTACACATTCTAAGGAAGCATGGTTACCTTTTTCAATGAAACATTTTTTGTGATAAAACTGAAGCATCCTGTGTATAAAGGAATATATGAATATTAACTGCCCATCATATATAACGACTCGTGGAGAATTGTATTTAAATTTTATATACGCCAAAATATTTTATGAATTTAGTGGAAGTTAACACTGAATTGATGGTTGAAATTTTATGTAATTTTCACGAAGGTCCCCACAAAAAATTACTGTTTCGTCTTTATGGGAATCTATTCTCCAATATCTGGAAGAAACTTTTGGGGACGTACATGGACTCTCCTATAAATTGCAAAAATCCAGACCGTGTATACACGAAAAATGGTAGGCTCCATTATACCCGGGTATTATACTGACACATGTATATAGGAGTAGCACGTGTAGCCGCGCGCCGAGTCAAAATCGATATAATGTTTTATTTCTTCTTAAACAGACTCTTTACCGTCTCACAAAAACATTTCTTGTAAAAACAATGATAGCTGGAATTGACACCATATGATGTCGGCTCGGACTTTATGTACACCAAATGAAAACTAACTGGAACTGCGGACCTGATTATATGCCAATTATTTGTACATTCCAATTTAATTATATATTTTCTATCAGGGTATTTTGACGTTTCCGCCAAATACATGAAGTCGGTGAGATGTATTGGTATTGGAATTTTGCGCCACACTTGAAAGTTTTGTCGCAACAGGTGACTTTTGAGGTGCAAATTGTACGGAGTCAATTCATGTCAACTCCAGGGATGTGCACCACAGCACCTCTCATTTCTTTTCTGTGTGGCAACAAATTGACAAAACATGTATGTTTACTTTTGGAGTTCTGACCACCCCCCCCTCCCCAACCCGAAGTTGGTCCTGGAGGGACGAAGTTGCATTTTGAGGGCCCTATATCTATATATCTAAAGTAAGAAAGTTACACGTTTTCTGATGCCATATTTGAATTCTACACAAAAAGGGTACATACTTTTCAGTAGGAGTTCCCTTTATACATTTATGGGCCTCCAAATATCATCTTTCGCGTCGCGACACACGCTGACCCCCTAAATGTTTAATTGCTGCCATGGGAAAACAAAATAGAGTATGAAGCTCAAATGTTCAGCATTTGAATGGCTAAACAATATCTAACACCACACAGAAAACAAAATTGAAGAGGCGCTGCGGTGCACATCCCTGAAGTTGACATGGATTGGCTCTGCTGCGATATGCCTTGTTTTGAACACTGAAGTCTACTTAAATCCATACTTTAATGCATTAATATTACACATGGGTCTTTCATCAATCAAATTACTACACGACTCTGAACTAATGAAAGCCTAATTAATTACTTTCTGGAGGAACGTAATTAGCTCAGCAGCATGAGCAGCAAAATATGAGTTTCATATTGCACTTTCAAAGCATCTAAATTTAGTTTCTAGACACGACGAGAGGGAGTAGTTTGGATTGCGTTTATTTGAGAAGAGATCATTTATATTAAAAAAATAACTCTCAGATCAAAATGCCAATAGGATACTAGAGATAAATTGTAGAGAGTGTGACAATTTTTGACAACGTTCAGAGTACCGATACCTTATATCGCAGCTTTATTTTGGAACTATCATTCCTGCATATAGGCAGATAGGCACTGCTGTTTTGCAAACTACGTGTAATGTAGATATCTACTGGTGCAATAGAAAAAAGCTACATTAATGTTCCATTTATTACATATGACGACCTACTTTCATCCTAATCCCTTTATATAGCAGTCTATCTTTTTCTTTCTTTTACGGCTTCAGGGGAAGTGTTTTAAAATTATTTTGAAATGGATACTGTGATCTTAATTATTTTAATCAACCGAGATAAAACATAGACATAGCTTTCTCTAGAAAAGATTTACTGGTGCCAAGGTTCCGACAGTGTATGTGCATTTGTCAGTATTGGACTAAAAATCAGGGACACCCCTCCCAAGGAAACAAACAAACCGCGATTGATTAATTTGTGGTCCCTGTTTTAGCATGTTTTGGGGTCCCGGCTTTCAGAGTCACTGGTTTCGGGATACCCTTTGTCGGTCAATGAATCTTCTTTCATGTTGATCTATCAACGCAATTATAGCTCCCAAGAATGAGAATCCCCTCATTTTACCTTTCTGACGGCAAACAATGATTGATAGAGTACATCTAACTCAGTCGTTATAACTACCCAGCAAACACACAAACGTTTTTAAAATGTTTTAAATAAGTTATATTTTGGGTTTTGGTTTAGGTTAAAACGTTTTAATAACATTAACATGTCGCGTTATATAAAGGTCATGGAATCGTTTTAAAACGTTTTGTATGAAAACACACTACAACAATATTTTTAAAATGTTTCGAAATGTCATTGTAAACTTTTTTGGCAAACATTTTTGGCCAAATATTTTGTCAACACTTAAGTAACATTATGTTAAAATATTTGCACCCAGCAAACACAGAAATGTTCTTAAAATGTTTTTACAAAACGTTTTAATAACATTTAAATGTCGGGTTATATAAATGTCATGAAAACATTTTAAAAACGTTATTGTAAATATTTTGGGCAAACATTTTTTGCAAAATATTTTTTCAACCCCAAAATAACATTCTGTTTAGAATGATTTGTACCAAACAAAAATGTTTTTGGAATGTTATTAAAACGTTTTATACCCTTTATATACCTTTATATAACTTTTAAATGTTTTCTGTTAAATAACATTTGTGTTTGCTGTGCAGTAAATTACCAACAAATGTTATTTTACATTGAAATGTTATGAAAACGTTTTATACCATTAATGTACCCTTGATATAACCCGACATTTAAACGTTTTCTGACAACTTGTTATAACCTTTTGCTATTGATGTAGAAAACATTTTGTGTTTGCTGGGTTGCTATATTATCAGATGTATTCATGGTATTTACAATAATTCAAAATAGGAAAAATTATGGGTTATTTTACGCGTATTTTGATATCCCGTTTGTTCAGTAATACTCAATAGATTCATTTTACAGTAATCAATGGTTATTACGCAAGAATTGTGACATGTAAAACTCGTCATTATCTTCGCGCTGAATTCAATATCAACACAATTTACTGCAACTTTAAATTAGAGCATCTGTCTTTGAAAACAATATCTGACCTCCGACACTTACGTAAAAGCACTACCTTTAATGTACCTAGAGTGTTGTTCAGCAAGCTTCAGTTTTTAGGACACTTTAGTTATTAGTCGTCTGTATTTTGGACAATTTGAGATAAGGTTACATTATTGGAGGATAACCCAACTTCTTTTTGTGCTCGGTCACCCGCCTTTGAACAGAAGTTTGTTTGGGACCTGCGAAAACACATGAATAACTTTTGATTTTTTTTTAAATTCGCGGTATATTATACACATTTTCAATGCAAATTATTATAGATTTACAGTTTTGAAATTTAAAAAATAACGAAGAAAGCTAGTGAGACCTTATATACCTAATGCTACGTACTTATCAAAGATAGTCAGAAAGTGCTCACCTGCAAAAAGAGGAGCGTAATAACAACCTTTTACTCATGGTTAGACTATATTTTGAAGTACTCATTACCAGCAGTCGAGTTAGCTCAATCGATAAGGCATCGACTATTGTGCGAGAGGTTGCGGGTCTGAACCCTGGTGGTGCCTAGTACGCTCTCTCTCTATTTTTGCAGGGAGTACGACCTATGCAGTATGTTTTTTCCTAATAAAAGGACCTATAAAAAGGATAGTCTTTTCAACATTACAACATTAAAAGAAATACTTGTTGAGGAAATAACTTCCAATTGCATAATTTTACAAACTACCAAAAATATCATCAGAAATTATTTTTAACATAAACCATTTTCCCGAACCTTTACGAAAACATGTTATGAAAATGTGTTCCTTGAATGAATGATGATGCTGATTTTGATGACGATGCTGCATGATGATGGATGATGATGGTGTTGTTGTTGTTGTTGATGATGATGATGATGATGATGATGATGATGATGATGATGATGATGATGATGATGATGATGATGATGATGAAGATGATGATGTTAATGATGACGACATACGATTTAAAGATGACAAATTATGCTTTATACATACGAAAATAGTTGGTTGTATTGGAACGTTTTTAAGACAATATGATTGTCTTAAAAGAGTCATTGTACACGTTATTATTTTGTTATTAAAACGTTTTGGTGCAAACTTCAGCAATCAAGAATTGAACTGTTACATGGCAGCGTTTTGAAAAGGTTTTTAAACGTTTCACAAAAAAAAAAAAAAAAATCTAAAACCAATTTAAAACGTTTTGAAAACGTTTTGTGTTTCACATCTCCTATTACGAACTAATCATACTATAGTATCATATTTGACCAATATTTAATAATCAAACATTCCATTAAGGGATCTAGAATGAGCGTTTATGGCGTTTCGACAGTATTTTTTGTGGGTAATGAGAGCACCTCAGACGTATCGAATTGCATTTTGAATACGAAGCATGTCTTTCTGATATCAAATAATTTTCATTTTTGAAATTCACGATATAATACAAGTTTTATGACAAATTATTAAAATTTGATATTTTTCAAATTTTTGATATATAACAGTCCTCGAAATAAATTTTATAAATCTAATGATATATTCTTAAAGTGTATGTAGCTGGGAGGAAAAGCCGACGATCAATTGAAAATTGTGACCTTTTATATTGAAGATATCATGGATTTTTTCCCCAAAAAGACCTATTTTTTTTGGTGTTTTGGGAAAAAAATCCATATATTCAATACCAAAGGTCAAAATTTTCAATTGATCGTCGGCTTTCATCCCACCTACATACACTTTAAGTATTAACCATCAGATTTATAAAGTTTACTTCAAGTACTGTTAAATATCAAAATATCAATTTTAATGATTTGCCATAAAATGTGTATTACATTGCGAATTTCAAAAAATCAAAATTATTTGATATCAGAATGACATTCTTCGTATTCAGAATGCAATTCGATATGTCTGATGTGCTCTAATGTCCCATAATAAATACTGTCCAAACGTTCATACCCCTTCCCTTAATGGTATTGAATTTACATTGCAATGAACTCTGAACATGTCGGGCACACATTTAATGCTCTGTTAAACATTCATGCAATGCGTTTCCGGTTACATTGCGGATGCTCTGGTTCGCGTGTGAAGAAATGTTATAACCTTGGGCAAGTATCATTTTATAATGTCAAAATGATGTTGTCGACTATAACACGACTAGTACTAGTTAGATGTCTGAAGTTTGAGGTAGTCTCGTTACAAGTCAGTTTGGTTATTTATTGTGTGCTTACTATCAGACTTGCTATCAACCTTTGTTGGCTCTCTTAAGTTTGTTTTTTTGCATCCCTTGTCCTACTAAGGCATTTTTATGACACGAAGTTCGAAGGAGTGTCCCCTTATAATCTAAATTATTAAACGTCATATATTTATATATATATTTGTTTCAAATATATTATAGATATGGGTTCCACTAACCAGTGATACCAAAATAAGGCCAAAAAAATATAGTTTGCTTGTCCTCCACAACTTTTTCAGACTGGGGTCGGTCGGGATTATTTTTTTAAATATTTTTGTCAAGGTCATGGCCAAACATGACTGTATGCCTTTAATTAGCTTAACAAAGAGCCCAAATAGTTGTGACTTGGGATATTTCTCTATTGTTTACCACTTCATTAATGTTTTTAAAACAGTTTGGAAGTGTGTAAAAACTGTAAAAAAACTTTTGAACGAAAAAAAAACCCTTTTTTCTGGAATTTCCAAAATTTAGGGTCGGTATTCATTTGTACAGTTAAACAAACAAACAAAAAAACAGATTTTACCAATGGGTTCTTGATGCTATCCAGCCCTACATTGATCACGGACAATATGGTAATCAGAAAGGAATGTCAACCACCCACTGCCTCATTGATGTTTACCATCACATGGTTTCTGGAGCTGATAATGCTGGTAATGTTAGCACTCTTGTCCTTACGGAAAAGCCTTCGACAAGATAGACCACAGAATTGCTGTCTTCAATTTGTTGAAGATGGGTGTCTCCCCTGCAAATGTCATACAATGCAGCCGTTGGCTACCATGTAATCTTTAATAAATATACAATATACAACTATACTCTACCAACATGCTGTGAAAATAGAACTTTATTATGGAACGGCTTGAAATAAGACTATTACAATTATACTACATTTGTAATTGATATAAGCGTTAGTATGTGTCATTGCAGAGGGGGAGTAAATGAATTATGAAGTATGACCCACCAACAGCTTAGACATGCATGATATTTTAATAGAAGTACTGACAAGTACATTAATACAAATGAAGAATAAAACAGATGGGACTGAGAGTACGGCGTGATTTCAAGACAGCATTCATGTTTGTCATCGATTAAGTCAGTGAGTGGTGGCGATTCAGTTACAACATAGACAAATCAATCGGAAAGTTACAATTGAAATTTGCAAAAGTAATCAAAGTCAAACAACAAGAACAACGTGAACTTCAAAAGCATGTTAACACATGTAGTGACTTGCTATCCATGATAGGGATGTATCTAAAAATGTTACAATTTTTTTTAGTATGATTTAAAGTACGGTATGAAAGCAAAAATGTAAACAATAATATGACAAGTCCTAAACTAGGTGTTTAGTAGTGTTATAATAGTAACGTTGTCCAATGTATGACCTGGTTCAATTGGAACTGGGCGTATGTAATTTCATATGCATGTCTTCAGAGGAAATGGCAAATGTTAGACAAAGGCATAATTATGTGTCTGCATGTTGTAGATAACTTATGGTACAATTGCTAAACGGGTCAATCGTGAGTTGTGACAAAATGCTTTATATATGAAGATGTATCAACTGTCTACTCTTACCGTTATTGTTAATCACGGCTGATTGCTCATGTACCTGCCCATTTAAATTATGGATAAGTCCTGGACCTCATACGTGTTTTAATCGACGGCCCTGTATCCTATGAGTACGGGTTGGAATGTTCGATATTTGACACTTACGTTAGAGGGGTTTCTTTCTTTCTTTCTTTCTTTCTTTCTTTCTTTCTTTCCTTAATTGTTTCTTTCTTTCTTTTAAAATTGTCAATTTTTCAGTGATTATAATTCACTTTAACATTAAAAGCAATATTTTAAAACATTACTGATCAATGTAACCGGAGATGATCTGTGATTACCATTCACTCTAACATTAAAAGCAACATTTAAGTGAAACCTTTGAGCCTGCTTCTTTTTCATTCAAAGAATCACCATGACAACACGATTTCGCAGCTGTTTTGTTGAATTCGCAGCAATATATTTTACCATTATGTTATGAAGCATATTATATCAAGCTAATGGTTGGTAATTCAATCACCTTCATCAGAGACGACATTCTACATTCTATATACAAAGCAGAAATATGATATGACACATTGTGGTAATGGACATTTTGTGTATTTGCCCGGTATTTAGCCAACCACACCCCCGTAAAGGTTGTATCCCTGATCAAAAAAACAAAAAAAAAAAAAAAAAAAAAAGCACGCGTTTACGCCCAAACGACCTAAGCCAATCGTAGATCCATCCTTTTTAGTGATACAATTTTACCCCAGCACCTTGACCGGGGGGTAGGACCAACCACCAAAGATAACATTAGAGGGGTAGGGTGGTATAAGTGAAGTCCACATGATTTTGACTTCGCTTTTTTGTGTGAAATTATTCCAAGAGCAACTGACTTTTTACTTGTTAGTCATTTATTTAGGAGAAAATTCGGAGAAAATCAGATTTTTGTTGAATTTTAAGCCG
This sequence comes from Amphiura filiformis, assembly GCF_039555335.1. Lineage (NCBI taxonomy): Eukaryota > Metazoa > Echinodermata > Ophiuroidea > Amphilepidida > Amphiuridae > Amphiura > Amphiura filiformis. Next base: position 26,599,200 of record NC_092647.1, read on the forward strand.
AAAATCAATTTTGCCTATACTTCCCTCACATTATGAGGCGACATTATGTGAGGAGAACATTCCGTGCAAAGGGTGCGACAAGTCTTATGTAGGGGAGACTGGGCGACAATTTGGTACAAGGTTAAAAGAACATAAAAAGGACTCTGAAACTATTGCAGAAAGAAAGTTCACGAGAGCAAACAGAAAAGAATCTACCACAGAACAGCACAAATCAGCCATTACAGACCACATATAGCACAAGAAAATCATATCATAGAATGGGAGGGGGCGTCTATACTCGACAAGGACTCAAACGCCTTCAGCAGGAGAATTAGGGAAGCAATCTACATTCGCAAGAAGGGGGCCAAAGCAATCAACCGCGACGAAGGTCTCGTATCTCTCGATCACGTGTACGATCCACTGCTCAAAACAAAAACATCTTCACTTCCGGGAAATGTCAACAAGCCGTTTCGCGGGAAAAGCAGTGGACCTATTCACTTGTGATCAAGCCATCAGCCCTGATGGCGAAAGCTAAAGTCGTGAGTAATCATTTAATGGATTTGTCAAGCTAAAAAGTTTGAATTATGTGAGGAATGTTTGTACTTATTTTGATATTACTGGATAAAAGAGATATATAGCTATACATGGGTACTAAACTGTACAAAGCGTTCAATTGTATATACGCCAAATTTGTTTCGAATTTAGTGAAAATATATATTTTTTTAATTCAATATTGCTACCAATAAGGCAGTGTTCCAATGGATTAGCACTAGACTGAGGTATACTGTATCCATGATAGCGACTAGTTGCAGCGTTGGTTCGAGGCCCACCTCTGCCGAACTCCAACTTCCATTTTGTTTTTTACATTTCAAATTAGGGAAATGGGGCTGGGCGAATTCATATATGGCGTTGGGAGGAGTGGTCTTGAGTCTTGAAACTCCGTTTAAATAATGTTTTGATACAACTAAACTAAGCACCAGAAATGGCTATAAGAGAATGCGAAAAGGCGATGTGATCATGTTACCAAGATGTTAAGACTAGTTGATGGAGACACGTGTTATAATGTGACTAATCAATGTTACAAGAAATGTACCATAAAATCCGTTCTATAGACACTTTTAAAAACTGTACTTGGCGGATGTTGGACAACACCGGACCGAGTTTTTCTAACACTGCAGTTGTTCTGCTGTGATGCTTCTTAGTCTTGAGATTCTGTATTAATATTATCTCTAGAACGAATTTAATGTCATAATTCTAATAACATTGATTAGTGATAATGATTACAAGAATGTGTCTCCATCAGCTAGCCGGAGCCTCTTAGTAATATAGTTATTATGCATTTCACCGGCTTCTCACATTCTTTTACAGTTATTAGTGGTGCTAGTAGGTTTTTCATCAGTTATTGCCTGGCATTAGTCTAAACATCCAACAATACGTCTTGGAATGTATTTAGTTATGCTACAGAATCCATCCTTGCAAAAAAATACTCAGATGTTCGGACAGACGACTCTGTTGAATGGCTACAACTATGTTGAGAAAGTTAACTAGGCTAAATTAATGAAATCAATAGATTAATGGGTATTTTTCAGCTTTTGGTGGCCATTTTGATGACGTTACACTTGGACTCCTCGCCCAAGTTCATTTTTTCTAAACTTTTGATATGTTGTTTATTAGACCTTCTGTTGCAATTTTATTGGGCGAAGTGGTAACTTTACTCTACTATGCGAAGGAATAGGTCGCCAACCCCCCCTAAGATTTCTTATCTGTCATTATAAATACGCATTATTGTAGCCAGAATTTCCCAATTTGCATTGGTGGCCTCACATTACGCCATCATAAAGACATAATGTGGGGAGTGTTTGTACTTATTTTGGTATCACTGGATAGAGAAGATCCATAGCTACTCGTATATATTGGTATCAAAGATGCCATGTGATGTTTATAATTGAAAATTAGGGTGTGCAACAACCGCCCTTCGTAGTCCGTGTTACAAAACATGGCTCTGTAGTTCTCGAGTTAAATAATATTTAACGATTGGAGTGGATATGTTTGTATGACTAGCTTATTTTCTAACTATTTGTAATATCATTTTGTCCCATGAAAATTCTCCAATGAAAAGTTTTAAAATGGCTGTCATTGGATTTAGCTCCCTTTGGAACTAAAGTATTAATTTTCTTTTATATAATATTATTTTCGTCTTCGCACGTTGGAGGTTAAAGAGATTTGCAATAAAATTATTTCTAAAATAACCAAATAATTGTTATAACTATTCTAGTGGTCGAATGTTATTAGATTGTCAAGGTTACTGCTACTCTTATGAATATCGTCAAATGAATGTTACACATAGCAGCCTTTGGAAGCAAACTCTACATTTTTCCTAAATATCTATGTCAATTATGTAACAGACTAGTGGATAGTTCAATTAAAAGTTGTGCTATATAGTGAATCCAATTTCACTCAATCCCACACCTCAATGGCGTACGTCATTGACGGGGTCCATCCATCCCACCTGCAATGTGAATACTGCAGACTTTGTGGGGACTATGTTGTACATAGACACAAGAATGATGAAAGTTTACAACACCAATAATAAAAGATTGATTTTAAGGTCTGGGTATGGACACAAAAATGGAGAACTGGTAACTGAAGAAGGTAAGCGACGCGTTACCCCAAATCACAGCGGCAGGTAGTGACTGGGCCGCCAAGTGTGAATATGTATTTATTTTGGAAGGTTCGTGGTTGTTTTAAATTTTGGGACATTTTTATTTTAAATTTGATATTGTTGGTGATATAATTTCGAAAAAGCGACATGCCAAAGACAACTCTTTGGGCTCATACTTTGTCATTGTTACCACAGTTCTTTTCCACATACCTACGTTACCATTCGCTTTGGTAATTTACTAATATTATATTGTGATCGCAACTTGGCGTTTTCGATGCGTTTTAAGCTGATCATGATCTTAACGCTGATATCTGTTCATGCTCCTTTTAGAATTTCTTTTAATATTCCTCTATGTGGGTCTCGTTATGATGTAATTACCTTGTATTCATTGTAACAACATCTAAAATATACGTGGCTTTACCAGAAATAAGAAAAATGTCACTATACTAACATTTGTGTGCCTGATGAACCCTTCGACGTTTTCATCTCATCTAAAGATTATCTATGTTGTTTTGAAGTCAAAAGGCATGTCGGGGAGCTCAATAGGATCAAAATATTTACCCTGGGTAAGCATTTGTTTCACCGCATCTTAAAAACATTATTATGCAGATTATCTAAACACAGATAAAGCTACAGTATGATGCTTACTAAATTGTTTGCTTTTAAACGTTTCCGATAGTTTTAAAAGCGTTACAAGTATAAAACATTTCGATTATATGTTAAAAGAGCATTTCGTATCATCATCATTGTGTGACATTCTCGGTAGATAGACCTACCTTCACAACATTATTTAAAAGACACATAGGGAAGAATAAAACGTACAGAACCTATAAACACGGGCAATAATATGCTTAAAGACCTACGGGATCCATTAAAGCGTATAGATATCAATTATCTCACACTAAATTAGTCCGGCGAGTAGGACCTTTTTTTCTAAGTTACCAGACTATAAACATTTCACACGATCACTATCTCACATGGCGCAAGAAAGACGAATCGCGAAAGTCCAATGACCGCGCCGGGCGGTTAGTGGATTTTTTCGGGAGGGGCGGTTAGTGGATTTTTGTGGTTAATCTTTCTTGAGCGATCAGGGTTAGAGTATAGTTGGTAACTAAGAAAAAAATTGGCCCTACTCGTCGGACTACATTAAGTAAGCACGCATACCCGGTGTAAAGACAACGAACGGCTTGAAGTAGGCTTGAAGTGTGAAACACACTCTACCATAGAATGTCACAACTTTTCTATAGTATTATACATGCAGTGAGGAGCTAACTAAACACAGGACTCCTTGTGTAAAAACAGACACATTTGTGCTCAGAAGCATGGTATACATACTAATGCTTTCTTGAGTATTGTATCCGACTCTGAATGCAAATGAATATGCTTGTTAAATTAATGGTTAGAACAAGTTAAATCTATTTAGAACTCCTAAATTTAGTACGTGTCGCTGGGTAGTGAATTAGCATGTTGTATTCTACATTAGGGGAAACGTTGTGTTTTGAGATTCTCACACCTGAAATGTTAAAATTAGAATTTTCTATATCCCAATAGCTTCACGTAAGAATCAACAAGCACATCATTTTTTTTTTCCAAATATCCATATTATACGTGATATTTTAGAGAATAGTTATATCTTGTGTAATGATACAAGGACATGCAGACTTCATTGATGTAATCATCATTTGTCCAAGTTATACCTATTTGCACCTGTAGGATGTTTAGAAAGGAGTTATTATCTTTACTATCAGAACATAATTATACAGGGTATCCCAGAAAAAATTACCAAGCGAATAAAATTGAACGTAAGTCGAGAAATAGACATCATATTCATAAGAATTAAAATGTAGCGCATAGCGTATTTTGTTGTGCATTACATATGAAAATGTTATTTGCTTCGGTTGACTGGTTGCGAAGAAATGAACGATTACATAATGCGTGCATCAAAGCAGTTCATTCCAAGTTTGCTCAACAGGCGCTTTTTTCATACTCGCTTACCGCTACCTAAAGTTTGTGTATCTCATTAAATTCTCGCTATTCGCAATAAGGGCGCCGCCAGCGGTTTGCGATGTAATCGTGATGTATCATGGGAAAATCGTGATGTATCATGGGAAAAGGTCGACATCCAAGTCCGCGCAATACGAATATTACCATGCTATTACATAGGAACACGTGACAATATTTTTAGTTTGTCAATCATGATGCAGTCATGTCTACAGTAGAATTCATCTCGACCTTTGCAGGACTTAACCCCATTAAAAGCTATTAAACCAAGATAACACTCATTGAAACAGCTCAACTGATTAAATCGGATCTTCTCTGGTTGTGCACAAGTGACTGTTTTCATGTGCGATATCGCAATAAAACTGGTATTCATAGCTTCAGTTGGGTAACCGATTATAAAGGAAACAATGTTATGTGTGGCTTTGTTCACGAAATCAGACAATGTCGTGCTTTTTGTAAACCAGCATTCTTGAAAATGAGCAACATAATGATTTTTGACTTAACACGGTTTAGAAATAATTTCTTCATATTTTTGGTGTTATCTGTCGTTTACATGTCCTTCCTAAAACACAAAAGTACGACCCTCTCCAAACACCTAAATTAGCTAAAAATTTAGGACATGTTACAAAACTTTATTTTCTAGAACCTATTTAGAATAATTTAAATGTAGCTTTTACCGGTTTTTTTGTGGCATCCTTCAGCAGTGAGCGGTCCGATACCAATATTTTCGGTCAAATCTCCATTTAAATAACACGGGGAGTTGGCTAGCTATGCCTTGCCCTCACTCATATTTTACAAAAGTACGACCATTTCTGAACATCTAACCTAGCTGTAATTTTAGGTCATGTTAGAGAAATATATTTGCTAGAAGTTTTGGAGAATAAATAAAATATTGGCTGGTTATTTTTCACACAGTGATGTTAACTAGGCAAGTGTCCATTCTCCCAACATACATCATTTGTAGGGGTCACGCGTCAATGGTGAGAGCACTGTGTATTGTGTATAGGAAAACGGACAGTAACTGCAGTATGTATAACGGTATTACACGCAAATCGATAGAGAAAAAATTAATTGTGCACATTTCAAATCACATTATTAAGTATTATTGAGTATCGATTCGCGTGTAACACCTTTATTTTGACAAACTAAAAAATATTGTCACGTGTTCCTATGTAATAGCATGGTAATATTCGTATTGCGCGGACTTGGATGTCGACCTTTTCCCATGATACATCACGATTACATCGCAAACCGCTTGCGGCGCCCTTATTGCGAATAGCGAGAATTTAGTCCACATTATCTATTTTATAATCCCAAGGTGTTATGTCATTCATGCTTTCACTGAAGATGATCAGTTTGTCCGAGAAAACTTCGATTTCTGCAATTGGATACTTTCCAATTTCAATTCTTTATGTTGTGCAAATATGTTACATTTTAACTTTCCAAAGAACATTTAAGGGCAGAGTAATGGGAGAGAATATGGACCTTTTCGAGCTTCATTATTTCTGAATTGTATGTCCAAAGTATATAAAACTATACATTTTTGGAAAGGAAATGAGTCAAGGAATCCCATGGGGACGTCAGATTTGTTCAACAATCTCAAGTTTTTGAAAAAATCACAAAAATTCACTTTTTTACCCCAATTTTTTTGTGACAACTTAGAAAAAAAGCCGTTCGGAGTAATAAGAAGTCAGTTAGCTTTTCATGAAGAAGAGACATGAACTTAGGGAAGGTTTTTTATTTTTTGAAATTCGTCTCTTTTTCTAAATATTGAAAAAACATGTGAAAAAAAGCCATTTTGTCACTCTATTAAGCTAAAATTGCACATAATGGTGTATATTTTGTTTAAAACAAATATTTTGAAAAAATGAAAAAACCTTCCCTAGACTTTGATGTACTCTAAAGGAAAGTGCAAAAAGTTTACCCTTTGCTTGCATATTTTTCGAGTTATCTTGTCACAAAAATCGCGCAATATTGTCAAAAGTGAACTCTGAAAATCGATTATGCACACAAAACGTCCTTAAATTTTAAAACGGTAAGACTTTCACACTTGTAAAAGCTGTATCTGGTGCATGGTCTAAATATGCATCTTTTTGCACCAATGAATCTATAATGTCTGCTTTCAGTGCGCCAAAATTCAAAATAATTAAAAAATCTAAGTGGCATTTTGACTGCAAATTTTTGTTTTGTTTACACCACATTTGCTGGCGTTAACAACATACCGAATGCGCCTTGACTACGTTGGACATACGCGCAGAGTTGCGCCGCGATACGCGAAGCGATTCGCGTGCGTAATCACAATATTTCGCATTCGCGCATTTCTGACTCATTATTTCCCGCCAATTTACTAAGCTGTCTTGAGCCATGTGACTTTTTAGAGTTGAAAAGAGTGAAATAAATCAAGCAAAAATACGAATAAATATTAGCAAGTTGTATTTTATCAGTTTCAAGTGAAAGAATACATCTTAGTGTTGATAAATATCAAAAAATCTCAAATTCGGTCGTGGACGAATGTGTCTTCCATTACTCTGGCCTTAAGCCAAGAATAACAATGATCAAGTGCTTACAACTTTACGCGTGATTTTTGATGCCATGCAACATTAATGTTGAAGTTTTAAAAGATTTAAACTTTGCATTACAATTTCTTGGAAATATTCCAAAAACATTAATGTGTGTGAGAAATTTTTTAAGCCAGCTGAAATTCTTTATGCAATAATTCTTTATGCAACATTTATATCAACATTAACGAAAAAATATATTTACAAGTACCGAGCATCATCTTACATGCAAGCTTTCATTTTCAATAAATTTTCAATTTGTGCAGGTTTTCAAATTTGAACAAAACCTAATTAAATGTTTTGCAAGAAACAGATTGTTTAAAAAGAACGAAAAGGATTTCACATAACAAAATATGAAGTCCATTGACAGTTATAACCACGAGTGTGTGTTAAATGATCATTCTTTCAAACTTGGAATTAGTTAAAACTTAAAATTGGCGTATAAGATGCAGAATAAGATGGGCTACACGCTGATGTTTGGATTTTTGGATTTTAATGTCTATTTCTCGACTTACGTTCACATTTATTCGCCCGGTAATACTTTCTGGGACACCCTGTATAATAGAACATGTCTCGTCCTGCGAGTGTACAGTAGGCTGCAATGTAGAATGAGGTTTACAACATTGATTCACCCACATACAAAAGACTGAGTGTCAATTTCTCTTAATAAAAGTATGACTGGTCATCAATTACCATTGTTAACAAAATACATGTTCGCAAGAAAACCCTCAAATTCATCATTATGACTTTGTTGGACATGTTTACCTAGAGTTTAACGTATTTGTATAAAATGTTCTCGTGGTAAATGAATAATTAATTTGGTAGGTATGTAGCTAAAATGTTTCATACAATAAAGTATAAACCAATGTAGATTATTCATGGCCTTTTTTTATAATGAAGTTAAGGTAAACTTCGTGCTACGAAACAAATCGTACAGTCCGAATACGTGCGTAGTATAACGTACGCAACATGTTGTAATTTATTATTATACTGAATAGAAATTACCGTTGAAGATTGTTACCTTCAGCTATTATAATACTACTTATATGCATATTTTCCCTTCAACTGGGGCAATGATATTGAAAAATATTAAGTATGTTAGTTGTGTATATATCATATGCAAAAACAGCCAAATTGTCATAGTGTTGTGCCAATCCGCGTTTGCACATGTACTCGCTCTGTACTTTGTCATTAGAAACATTGCAAATTCATCACTGAAAACTGGATATTGTCTAAATATAATCATGATAATGATCATCCATGTTGTTTGAGCTGTCGCTCCGCGAGGATTTACACATCCGATTTGCCTTGAAATATCAACTTTACAAAATCTGTATTATAACATGTTTGGCATCTACTTTTGCGTGGTTTAACTATATAAGTAATGAACATATTTTTATCATGCCAATACAAAACGCTATGTGAAAAACCACACTGTAAAGAATAAGATAATGGAACAAGTCTGCGGTATTTGTATCGTTATACTTGGTGTCGTGGGCCATGACTTGACTTACCTCTGCACACAAGCTGCTCCTATAAAAAATGCCAGCCAGGTATGAAATATTGGGAAAAACCCTATGAGATTCCACTCAAACAGCATCATCTTAAAGAGTTGTAATCACTCCTGCTTTCATATGCAAAGATTGTGTGTGTATGTGTGCTTGCACGCAGAGACAGTTGTGAATTTAAATCCAAGTTCTCACTCACATCTTCTATTGCGACTTTATGATAATTTGCCTTGTTGCCTAGTTGCAGTCATAGAACTACACTATTGGGTTGCTTTTAAAAGACAGAACCTATGAACCAAGGGAGAATAGTGCCAGTGCATTGATTGGTCACCCCATGTTAAATAAGAATTAAATAAATAAATAAATAAATAAATAAATAAATGAATAAATAAATAAATAAATAAATAAATAAATAAATAAATAAATAAATAAATAAATAAATAAATAAATAAATAAATAAATAAATAAATAAATAAATAAACCCGCGTCTTTACAAATGCTTTTCCCATAGAAAGCAATGAAAAAAAACCAACAATGGTTGAGCCAAAATGGGGTACTATATATGACAAATATCTCACTCAACATTGGGACAATTTGGCAATGTCAGATACAAAGCATGCGCCAAAATGCCTTAGTAATACCATTGAACAATGTATGTTGCCAAGAGCGCCTCTGCACCACGTGTTTCGATGTTTAGTGGTGAATCATGTAGCCTACATCTTTGTATTGAGTTTATTTTACCTGTTAATATAGTAATAATAATATTTATTTCAATTGCCATAAATTACAAACATGATAAAAACATTAAAAGCAATTTAAATGACAATCCAGGAAAGAAGAAAATAAATAGACTAAACAGTCCAAGCACAATGTGTTCTTCTTTCCTGATTATATTAAAGTACATATAATAATAATAATAATAATATAAATTAAGATAATAGATATGCATTAATTAAACCAGAAACATTTGTAGGGGAAAAAATAAGTGAAACACTCTATGACATATCTTATGCACACATGATGATGTATCAACAGTGCACAAAATAGGCAGTACAGAAAATAAAACATGCGTGAACAAAGTCATTGCCTTAGAGTGGGCCTACATGCAACTCAAATTATACAGCTAAATTACCTAAATTTAAACAAAATGATAACATGCATATGAAAAACATAATTACATCATAAAATGTTCTTTACACATGGCCTTAAACAAGGTAAGGGAGTGCGCAGAGCGTACATCAGTGGGAAGTTCATTCCACAAACGTGGAAAGGAAACAAAAACAGAGTTGAAAAAGGCATTGGTATGAGAACTACAGTGGAGATACCTAAACTCCTTAACCTTAGAAGGCTTGAAAAATTGGCAAAAAGAAGAAGAAGGACCAATTCCATTAACCAATTTAAAGCAGAAGATCAACCTCAACAAATCAAATAAGTCGCATGTTTTAAGTAATCCAAATTCATCTAATCTAGACCCATATGAAAGATCAGAAGGACACCTCTTCCTATACATCAAAACTTTAGAAATCTTTCTCTGACTCTTATCTAACCTATCAAGCAGGCCAGTCTGACAAGGATTCCAAATAACAGCACAGTAAGTAAGATGAGGGAGTATCAATGCTTTAAATAGATGCAGAAGAGCACTGAAGTGCATATGGCGAGAAGTTCTGATGACAAAACCAGTTAGGCGAGAAACCTTTTTACAGATTTTATCAACATGTGAAGAGAATGATAAGGAAGAATTGAAAACAACACCAAGCAGTTTATACTCATCGACAACCTTAATTGGAATACCACCTAACTTGTATGTATAAAGACTGCAAGCCCTAGACCTCGAAAAATGAACAACAGCACACTTAGAAGCATTCAGGGGAGTTTATTCTCAATGGTCCACTTGTGAATTGTGTCAATATCTTTTTTTTTTTTTTTTTGATCCTCAAAAGTTCTAATAGAACGCACAAGTGTATGGTCATCAGCAAATTGAAATAAGGGAGAGGACAGGTTGTCATTAATGTCATTTACAAATAACAGAAACAAGATGGGCCCCAAAACAGAACCTTGAGGAACACCCGATGTGACTGAAGCCCAATCAGATTTAGCTCCACCAAAGATAACTCTCTGTTTTCTACCAGAAAGAAAACTTTGAATCCAGTTAAGCACATTATTCCTGATACCATAGTAATGAAGCTTTTGTAACAAAATTGTATGATCTACTCTATCAAAAGCAGCACTAAAGTCAAGAAAAATCCCATCCACCAAATTACAATATTTGCTGTTATCAAGGTTACCACTGAGAAAATGATAAAATTTAGCCAACATCTGCTCACAATTCCTACCATGTCGAAAACCAAATTGATCATCTGAAAGAATGTCATGCTCATCAAGATAACCAAGAAGACGTTTACAAACTAATCTTTCCATGACCTTACAGAGGATAGCTGTTAAGGAAACTGGTCTGTAACTCGAAATAGCATTCTTAGGCTTACCAGAACCTTTGTAAATAGGCACAACATTTGCACACTTCCAAGCAGACGGAATTTCACCCTTTGAAATACATTCATTAAAAAAGGTACACAAAACAGGAGCTAATTCACTTGCACATGATTTTAAGAAAACTGGAAGAATACTATCAGGACCTGGAGACTTGTTGGTATCAAGACCCTTAAGAATATCAACAACTTCATCAACAGAAAACATGTCAAAGGAGAGACAAGCTCCCCCATGAGAGGGGGAGAGTCAGGAAGACAATACACATCAATGGTAGAGGATGTCCCAAAGTTACTTGAGAAATGCTTATTAAAAGCGCAAGCAATATCATCGGGGTCAGTCAAATCACCACTATCAGTAGTAAATGAAAGCTGGGAAGAGTCCTTAGAACTAGATCTTACATAATTCCAAAATTTCTTAGGATTACTCCTAGCTAGTTTGGAAATACCAAGAGAATAATTACAATGACTAGTCCGAATAGCTTTTTTCAAATTCTTACTACACTCTTTAAATTGTTGCTCAGCAACATGACTACCAGATTTCTTAAACCTCCTGTACATAAGCTATTTTCTTGTATATAACTTCCTAATGTCCTTTGTCATCCAAGGAACAGACTTACCCTTCTTAACAAATTTCTTAGGAACAGTTTTATCAACAGCAGCATTAATATTATGCTCAATGAAATCCCATTTGTTACTTATATCATCAATCATATTACAAACATTCCATGGGCTACTTGAAATAATATCACGCATTTCACCAAAATTAGCCCTATTCAAACAGAAAACAGGTTTATCAACAGCCTTACTTTTCAATGTATGCAAATTAAGATTCAATACAATAGCTTTATGATCACACTTATCATTTACATTGAAAGAAGTTACACATGACTTAACATACAATGGATCAGATACAAACACAAGATCAAGGAAGTGCTCATTACCATTACGAGTGACATAAGAAGCCTCATTAAGCACTTGAGTAAACCCACAAGAATTCATACAATCAATAAGAAGATTAGGAAGGGCTCCTTTCAAGTTAGATGGTTCACCATCCACCCAATCCATATGAATATTAAAATCACCAACAAGTGTAATGAGAGAAAAATTATTTTTGGAAGCATGAATCTTAAGGAGATAGTCATCAAGAGAATCCAGTCTCGTCAGTGCCTGGTTTACCGTGCGGTTGGAACTTCTGGGGGCCTTAACTTTTGCATGTGCCATCAGGGACGTTAATGCATTCTATTTATTTGATCAAGAGCAGTAAGAATTGTCACAAATATTTCATATTTTGCCACACCAAACCTCTGTTCGAAAAGGTTAATATATGCCAATTATTTAATACAGAAATGTGTATACAGCCTGTCTAAAAAAATTGTGCAAGTAATTGGCAATTGGAAGATATTCTTGTGACATGATGCTTACATCAATGTCAAGGGTGCAGTCTTAGCTCTCGAATGCCGTTTGTTCTGTTCAATTCGCTTGTTTTAATCTCGAGAAATTTACTTTTTACTAGGGAAGAGGGCTGTACATGTAAATCTATGATATCATCAAGTTTATCAAGAGTTCCTTCAAATCAAAAGACTGCATTGATTACACAACAATACACAATTGGTAGAGTTTAAACCTATACACACAACTAAAATTGTTCACTTACGTGAGCTTTCGACACGACGACTCTGTGTCTTTTTCAAACTGATGGTGATGGAGTTAAAACACAATTGTTTTTACTGTTTTTACTGTTTTTACTGTTTTACCCTGATACAGGTATAAATATTGTCTTTTTCCAAAACAGATTAAAAGATAAATGCATATTTCACATACTGCTGTAAAAGTAAATACATGTACTATGTTAACGATTTTATCATGGTAAATACTGTTCTCTTTGTCACTCAAGACATGTTAAAAGACAGACAAAATTAATATTGCACACTCTGTTGTAAATTTCATGTCAACGAAATATTGCACATCATAATTATACGTTTAAAATTTTGCATTAAAGATTTAAAATTCATTGATGATTTTCATCAAATCATAAGCACATTTCCGAGTGTACAGCAGCTGAATCAAATTGCTTGAATCAACAGTTTAGTCCATTTAACATTATTGTTCGTGTACAATCTGCGTGACTGTCACCTGTAGCAATGCATCTTGCTGCCCTCGTCTTCAATGCAAGTATACTGAGCAATTGTTACATAATCATTTCTAATCCTACAACATGTTCTTTTATTAACTGTACTGTACATATATTTGGACATAACATTCTATTCAATTTCCTAAAAAGTGGCACAAAAGGGTTTTCATACATTTGTGTTTAGTGAAGCAGATCTCTGGATTGCCGAAACCAAAATGAATGAAACAAACGGTATTTAAAAGCTCCCTTGACGTTGATGTAAGCATCATGTCACAGCAGTATTTTCTAATTGCCAAGGATATGGCGCTTTCCACTTGCACAATTTTTTAGACATGCTGTATTTATGTACAAATATCATATAACCGAGATCATTTGGCAACTTGTTATTGTATTGATAACCGTACAGTGACTAATATTAGGGATGCCCACTGTCAATACAGTTTCCACTAGAACGATTTTTCATTAACTGTGTGCGTGCACTCACACACGTATTGTCTATGGAGAAACTGATCGATACAAGAAATCCCAGGCCTGTTAAATGGCGTACATACTTGTTTTGATCCAAATGCAGGCCTATATCAGGGTGTTTCAAGAAATTCCTGATTCCACCAGAAAACATTAACCAAACTTTTTCCTGTTTGGTCAGTAAATAGAGAGGACCTTCCTTCATGAAGCGATCAACTTTTTTTAATGAAAAAATTAATGAGATGAGAACTACAACAGGTTAAAGTGACACCATTCCGTGCATCAGGTGTTCAAACGCAATTATCTCCGAATTTGGAGTGAATCAGACAAGCAAACGTACATACTCATAAAATTTAACTATTTTTGAAGACAAAATGTGTAGGATGTTAAGAAATTTAAGAATGTTTAAGCCTACAGCGGCCCATCTCAAATCATGCACTTCCCCGTGCACTTCTCACTACCATGCATATTTCATATGCTATCCATCATGTCTTCCATGCACACACAGTGTATTGCTCAATGTAGTAAAGATAACCTTTGAGTTGGAGCAAATTTCTCAAAATTGGTAGTGATTAATGTTACCAAACTTATGCCATGATGAAATATAATAATTTTTAAAGATAAAATGTGCTGACTTTAAAAGATTGAACAATGTTTAAGACTACCGCTTTTCATTTGAAATAATGCACTTATTGTTCATCTCCTGTATGGAGATATTTTCCATGGCGGCCATCTATGATCATGCTTGAGGTTTCACCGAACAAACCATGGGTTTTGAGGTCTTATATTTTTTGTTGTATGTCAACAAAATCGATTAAATTTTCAGGATGATCTTATTTTCATGTTGTTATAAGCAAATATAATGTTCCAGATAAGCTAGTTAATAAATACATTAAGAAAAAGTACCTTAAAGTTGCACTTTCTGTTAGTATTCCTTTTTGGACTTTAACTTTTTAACATGTTCTAGCAGCCCTATATAAAACCGTGACACTCGAAAGGCCATATCTCTGGAATGAAACGTCCGATTAAGATTATTTAAACGCCAAAATGTTTCTTTCATCAATTCCCAGCCAATATGTTAGGTCTGAATCAATTTAAAAGTACTTCAATTTTTAGTGGACATGCCTACTCACCCATAGTGGGTAGGAGAACATGAAAACTAATATGAGATACTGTATTAGGATCACATATTAAGTATCATGTGAGAGTATACTCTTGTACTCCAGAAGACAGGATCACATATTAAAGAAAAAGCGCCCTCTGTTGTTATTAATCGTATTTAATGCGTATTTACAACGTTGTGAATAAAAATTTGACACCATAGAATATAAAAACTAGTAATTTGATAAGTTAAAATAAGATTTTTAACGGAATAAATCTAAATAATATGATTATGCAGTTTATTCCGTTAAATATTTACCCCTGTAATTTCCCTCATTCTTCAGGCCCTGCCCTCTATCGGGTGCTAATTTAAAGTTTAAGCTTGATTGCTATTGTTTCTTTGTAAGCCTGCGGCGCAACCTTGAACAATATTGTCCTAAATATTTACCCCGTAATTTCCCTCATTCTTCAGGCCCTGCCCTCTATCGGGTGCTAATTTAAAGTTTAAGCTTGATTGCTATTGTTTCTTTGTAAGCCTGCGGCGCAACCTTGAACAATATTGTCCTTGAGATATTTACCCCGTAATTTCCCTCATTCTTCAGGCCCTGCCCTCTATCGGGTGCTAATTTAAAGTTTAAGCTTGATTGCTATTGTTTCTTTGTAAGCCTGCGGCGCAACCTTGAACAATATTGTCCTTGAGATAACGCCCCGTAGCCACCCCCAGCCAGCCCCATACCTCATTTCAATTTTTAACATACCCATATCATGCTTTTTATATTCCATAGTGTCGCACACTTTAATATGTGATCCTGTCTTCTGGAGTACAAAAGTATACTCTCACATGATACTTAATATGTGATCCTAATACAGTATCTCATATTAGTTTTCATGTTCTCCTACCCACTATGGGTGGCCTACTAATAATTCTAACACGTGGTTCTATGCTATGGAATAGTTTGTGAAGTGAAATTAAAGAAGCTAAACTGGTGACTGAATACAAAAGTAGCCCGTTAAGGTATCTAGTATGTAATTGTTGCCTCTCATATTTATATATTTTGCCGATTGAAACTCTATATTGTTCACTCAAGTATTTATCAAACAAACACTGCTGAATTGTTTGGTTGCTTAAAATTGTATTTTGTAACTTAACAATGTTTTAACACTGAAGTTTGGAATTAAATCAAAGTACCGGACTTACTATTTTTAGCAAATCTACGTTGGAGTTTGGAATCAAATCAAAATACTGGACTTACTATTTTTAGCAAAGCTACGTTGCGTGTGATACCATCACACGCCATCAGGAAACTGACCCGCTGGACTGGTCATGTGACAGACGGCTAGGGATAGGCTTGATGGCTCTGTCCCATGCGTGAGATAGGTTGTATCGTAGGCCTCTCCTTTTATTGAGTGATGGTGATTCTACTCTCTCCCAAATAGCGTATTTGATGCCTCGGCGGTGCTACTGCTCCTCCCTGTCTAAAATGATAGCATCCTCGATGTCTATCGAATGACCACTTTAGTAGGTCTACCACCCCCGTTGGTTTGTTGGTTATCCTGGCTTTTCTTCTTGTTGGCTTTCAAGAATGCCCAGTTCGGGTAGCCACAATTTTTAAGTGACTTTTCAATGTGGTCTTTCTCCTCCGGGACTTGTTCAGTTTCACTTATGATAGTGTCCGCTCTATACTGGAGAGTTCGTATGACTCCTAGCTTGTGTATGAGAGGATGATGAGACCCAAATTGTAAAAAATGGTCTGTGTGTGTGGGTTTCCAATATACTTTGGATGATAGGGAGCCGTCACCTTTCACGGTTCTCATCTATATCATTGATGTGGTGAAAGAAGTTTTCCAACTCACTACGCTCTAAAACAACGAAAGTGTCGTCGACAAAACGAAGCCAGAGGCGTGGGGTGTACCAGTGTACAAACGTAATGCATCTTGTATGGAGTCCAGTATTTTGATTTAATTCCAAACTTCATATACTACAACTGGATGACAGAAAACATTCATCAATTAATGTTTTAACAATGTTTTGCAATGTTTTTTATGTTCATGTTGTTTTGATTGTTTGATGTACTATTATACCTATTACGAGTAGGTAGTGCATCGTGCTTTAAGACCTCTCGCCCTTGTGATGTGATGTACATTTATCGATACTTGTTAATGTACAATAATTGCATTACCTTGGCTGTTCTGCTAATATGAGATTGATGAAAATAATGCTTGATTGATTGATCGATAACTATGTAATATATTCCATTATACCATAACATCATATAAGTTGACGTTCAGAGCATTAATGCTATCATAAACCATAACATAAACATAAACCTTATCCTCTAGGGTCTTTCAGGCGTATGAATTAAGCAATGTAGGCCGGTGCACTGGTAAAATGATAGCTATAGCATCTGGCCAGTTATACAATTTAACGCTGACTTAATGCAATTAGAACATTTGCAACTTTACCGCCTCAGTTTTGTTTATGCAATAATATTAGTTTACAATATTTGAACGCTAGGACATGCAAGCTGAGTATATCATTATTAGTAACCCAACAAACGCAAAACGTTTTCAACATCTTTCGCCAAAGGTTAGAAATTGTTGCCAGAAAGCGTTTTAATGCCCGAATATATAAAGGACATATAAAAGGTATAAAACTTTTACATAACATTTAAAAACATTTTGTTGATAACTTACTATAAATATTCTAACATAATGTTATTCAAATGTTAACAAAATATTTGGGGAAACATATTTGCAAAATATATTTTACAATAACATTTTTAAAGTATTGTTGTAGTGTGTTTTCAAAACGTTTCCCTGCTTGGGTGAAGCATATAGGCCGCCTCCTTCGTCATTATTTAAAATATTAATTGGCCGCTGACACACAATGATAGAGTTATCATGGAGACTTCAGTTGAGATTACCAGAGTACCTACTGTAAACTCAGATAGTACAGTGGTTAGACTCTGGACCGGTAGTCCAGCGACCGGTGTTCAATCACCGATGGGTCCTGATTTCTTCTCTCTCATAATTGTCATATGTCAGATTGCTCGAGACACGTCATTTAAATCATTGTAACCGGTATGAGAATACCATCCCATTAACTTTGTATATAAATATTGTAGTTTTAAGATATTATTTGTAGAGTAAGACAAAATAGGCTCGCATAGGAATTTTAACGTAAGTGCTCATGTATACCATGTCTCTTAATTGAAGTTACTTAATTTTCCCTGATTGCGATTTAATTGTTGCAAAGACAAATTTTAATGCCTATGTTTATGATATATTTTGGATCTTTGGATCTTGCCTGATATAAGGGACTTTGTTTTAAGATTGCAGTTTATGCATGTTTGTTTTCATTTTGTCCAACGATAGGACTTGTTTTGATCTGTGTATTGATCATAAAAATGTTATTTTGTTTGGCTGAAATCTGTTCTGTTTAGGACTCACCAAAATGAGCCTTGTTTATGATTGTTTTTGGTTGAGGATCATTAAAATATTGATCTAATTGTATACACAACCAATTTATTTAATTGATAGCAATCAACAGAATTTGATTATGCATTGTTTTGTTTTGATATTTTGAAAGTTTATTAGGTTTGTTGTTTGGATATGTCATTTTTATAGACATGATTATTGTGGGACTTAAATGTTCTGCAGTGTGACAACACTTCTAAATTTAGAAACTTTTTATTAAGGTCACCACCTGATCTTGATTTATCTATTATTTTGTGTTTTCTTATTAAGGTATACTTCCTCGTAAATGTGTTTGAAGTGACAAATGTTGTTTTCGTTTTGGACTTGAAGATCACAACAAAATGTTGATCTGTTAATTGTTAACCTAAATTATTGATTGTCCAAATTGTCCAAATATGTTTAGGTTTTATGTTTATGTTCAATTCCATCATTGTGTCAATTTGTAATTTCCAACCTGATGAGTTTCCCATCAAAACTTATTCAGAAGTTAACTTGTTTTACAAATCATTTGTTTTTCTTTCCTCAATGCATTAGTTATTCCAAGTTCAGTCAAGTTTGTTTACTTCTCACTTTATTATGATCATGCTTTATAACATGTGCCATCCCATATTTTTCTTGCCCATGGTAACCGATTATGTAATGTGAGTTGACCTTTCCAATTTCCACCTAATGTTTGTTCTCATTTGCATAGGTACCTCCCACTTTCCCCATCTCTTTAACAAGGTCAGTGCCACTCAGTGCCTATGGTTATTGTATGTTTTGGGTATAATTAAATTTGTAGTAGAGATTGTAATTTGCATGTAATTAGCATAAAGCTATCCTTTGTTCTTGACCTAGTATAAAACCCCAGGCATCCCACATGTTTGTCAGTCAAGCACTGGTCTCCACCATACCAGCATCCTTGCTTGACCACACCACCACCACTCCACCATTTTGCATTTCTACATATAAATAAATAAATTGTTGATCAACAAGTATCTCCGTTTCATCTGGTTTCTTCTTCTTCAGTTTGTCTCCAAGTTCATCGTTATTCATCATTGTGTATTTTGCATCTTAAAGCCCCCACGGTCAGATGATCATCAGTTCCCCTACCATATATATTCAACTCGGTAACATCATAATTTCTCCGTCTTGCATCGTTTATTTCCGATCCTCGCATATATTGATTTATGTCTCGTATTGTCTTACGCCCTGTTAGGGTAAAGCATATAGGTCGCCTCTTTCGTCATTATTTAATGTTATAATTGGCCGTTGAAACACAATGAGAGAGTTATCATGGGGACTTCAGTTGAGATTACCCGAGTACCGACTGTAAACTCAGGTAGTACAGTGGTTAGACTCTGGACCTATATTAATTTATGATTCGCATTGTCTAACGCCCTGCTAGGGTGAAGCATATATAGGCCGCCTCCATCTTCATTATTTACTATTAGAATTGGCCGCTGAGACACACTGAGAGAGTTATCATGACAACTTAAGTTGATAGTGCCCGAGTACTGATTGTGAACTCAGTTAGCAGAGTAGACTCTGGACCCGCTGAATCAACCTATCTGTTCTGTTTTAAGAATTTTTAAGAATTGTCATTGCAATATTTTATTGATGGTACTGAACTTGCTAAAATATCACATACTTAGTTCCTTGGTGTTATTCTTGATGAATCTCTTACATGGTATGTCCATAATTCTTATATTACCAATATTGTGTTAAAGTATATTGGGGTTTTATTTCGTCTGAAGCACATGCTTCCATTGCAATATGTTTTTGTACAATATGGTAGTTCTATCACATCATTTATATTATTGTAATATAATTAGGGCAGATTCCAGGCTAGATTACATACATATTCTACTAGAAACGCGCATACACCACCGTTAAATACTTTAAATATTTATATATGAGATTCATGAACAACTCAAAGTTATGTTCATGTATAATTCCAGTATCAATACCTTTCCACAAAATTTTGTAATTATTTTGTTAAAAATATGGAAATCCAAAGGTATACTACTCGTTCGTCTGATTTGCTTCGCCCTTCAACATTTAACTATGATTTGGCTAGATTCATACCATTAGAAAAGAGGGCTCACTTCTAGTGTAAGTCCATCCCTGATGATATTAAAATGGTCCCATCTCCAAATGCTTTTAAGCATTTCCTTATATTAATTGTTCTATAAGTTGTATTAAATCTGTTACACTCAATTATCAAATCGAGGGCTTAGAGCAAGAACTAGCTATGTCCACAATTACATGTTACTCATTTCGGCAACAAATGGACGGTTAATTCTGCCCTCTATAATATAATATAATGTAAGTGACTTTGGGGGTATGTACATGGTTACTTGCGTCTAACTAACCATGCTTACTGTTTAAGTGACCATTTATATCCCAAAGTCACTTGCATTTATTATGGAGGGCAGAATTAACCATCCATTTGTTGCCAAAATGAATAACATGTAATTGTGAACATAGCTAGTTCTTACTCTAATCCCTCGAAATAATCTTTTGTCGTTGGTTGCCATTGTCAACGTCTTTGTCTATCTGTCTGTCTGTCTGTCTGTCTGTCTGTCTGTCTGTCTGTCTGCTGTCCTATCGGTCTGCGTTTGCACCCCTCTCTCCTAGTTTGTCTCTTGTGGGCGTTTGTTTTGTGTTATTCACTTAGGGCGGTCACGTTTTTCGAGCTTGCTCTTGTGATCGTCCTACCATCGTATTTACTCATTATGACTCTTATTGATTATTATATATTGATGGTAAAAATAAACTTGAACAATTGAAAAAAAAAAGATTAATAGGCTCCTACAAGCTAGGAAATACTTAGATCAACACAAAGTGATATAACAAGGCACGACAATGAAACCAACTACATTAGTACTAAAACTACTATCGTTACAAGTTTGTCAGAATGACGAATAGCGAATTGTTGCTTTGTTATAGTCATGTTGCACACACATTATCTTGAAAAAGAGGACTTCAACGAATAATTGCATAGGTTACTATTTACAGCATTTATCTATATATATATGGCATTCGCTCTCAACTATGGTAGATTTAAATAACATTGTTGCGAACAATGGTAGCACATTCCCTTATAATTACGAAGTTATTGAAGGGAAAAATGTTACAATAATCGCCCAATGGGGATAATAAACAGCATCCTCCAAATATATTTAAGTGTAAAAATAATCAACGCAAACCAATTTTACAAACAATATTCCCAGCCACCAAAGCCTGGAAAAGTAAGGCGCTGCCGTATATTATTATTCACGGCATGCATGACACGAGAGTTAATATAAAGATAAATCGTGTCTGATATGGTCTTCAGAGCAAATACTTTGCACACATGCGCCACCTTTGTATTTCGCTTTACAACATCGGGATCTTGTCAATTGGCGAGGTACATCTATTATGAGAATAAAAAGTCTACCGTACAAAATGTTCACGTTTGTATCATTATCCTCTTGTCCTTGTCCTCTCTGTATTAATTATAAAGATACCTTATTACACATACTCAATAATAATAGAAGAGCTTATTTCCAAACTATGTTAAGTCCACAACCACATGTTTCTCATTTACTTGTGTAATAAGATCACAATTACTTTGATAAATTTGACATAAGCAACAATGAGTTGTACCATCAACAAGAGCTGCTTAACAATATGCAGACTAATGTTCTCAAATTGAAAAGCATCACAGCCCATTGTAATATCGCACAGGTAAATCAGAAACATGTGTTTGTGGACTTAACACTGTTTGGAAATAAGCTCTTCAATTGCCAAAATATGCTACATAGATAATTATGGAGACATAATGATGATATTTGTATATTTTTATCCATATTCAAAGTGGCTGAATCATTTAAGTGTGGTAATATAAAAGTCTATGTCGACTTTGAAAATGTTGGGCAATACCAACATTATTACCACATCCTAAAAACCAGACAATGTTTTATGTTGGCCTACAGACAAGCGAGTCATTATATTTGATTTGTCGGTGACATTTGATCAGAACCTATGAGGTAAAGAACATTGTATCAAATGTGATCGGTACGCTCCCCTTGTTTCCCACACTACCGACGTTGAGTATGAGAGGCTTGATCGACACTGACAAACAAAAATAGGCTGACCCGTTTGTCAAAACAACTTAACATCCCAAAAATTCAAGGTATTGAAATATTAAATTACCAAGTCTGTCCTCATATCATCTTCAACGTTCTCGTGTCAAGCTCCAGCGCATGCAAAATACAGCTGCCCGAGTCGTTACATTAACAGAGACATTTTGCCACATCACCCGTCTTGAAAGAAGTACATTGGCTTCCCGTCACCAATACAATTGTCTACAAAATTAATGCTCATTGTTTTCAAATGTCTTAATGGAAATGCACCTAATTATTTAACTATACTATTGAAAACTCACATCCATCTCGGAGTTTGCGCACAAAATCAAAATCTGTTTTTTATAAACCAAAATCAAAACATAAATGGGATGATAGATCTTTTGAAGTTGCAGCTCTGTGTTTTTGGAATTCATTTCCTGAGCACATCAAATCCGCCAAAACTGTTGATGGTTTTAAAAAGGCACTTAAAACACATTTTAGTGTGCATAGTCAGAGCCCCAAACAAGTAGGTTACCTTGAAAGAACTTTAAAAAAAAATGAATAATGATAGTCTGCAACCTCAAAATTCAGAGGTCTTCTTTTTCGGCAGGATTGCAGAAAAATAGATATTGCGTATAAATGATGACGTCATCAAATTTTGTGGTGAACAAATATTTGTTTCTTGCATAGAATAGATAAAACATGCATCTTTCCATTTCAAATTATTTGGAAGGAATATGATATACCAATTTTGTTTTTACTGAGATTTTAATTTTGTTTTTCTCATTGACTTGTGTACTAAAGAGAATTTTAAATTGCGATTTTCCTATTTTTTCGAGACTTAAAATATTGCTTATTTTCTCTGATATACAGGGTGTCCCAAAAAAAGAGGCCCCCTCATTGCGCCCTCTTTTTCTCGATATTTCTGTAAAGTTGATCAAATATATTTTGGTATGTAAAGAAATCTTGAGTCGTTAGCTTTAATAAACTAAAACAATTATATCAATCGGCTCACAACTTTTGAAGATATGCTCTTTTAAAGAAATGTACCCGTTTTTCACTCTGTCCACGGAGAAGGTTTCACTACTTCAAAGATGGAATAGGAGTACACATACCATGCATGAATATCAGTACATTCCTCAATGATAACTTTATCAAATAACTTTATTTATGAAATGGGCTTTATGGGCAATGGATTTTGTTAATAGTGTCATTAATGTGTGGGTAAATTGGATGCCGAATGGGACTTTAATTGCTTTACTTGCAATTACTTATTTTATCTTGATTATTTATGCCTTTTTGTTTTATTATGTTTCTTACTTTCTTACTTTGTAGTTTCTTGCTTTTTTATTTACAACATAAGTAATTTCTCTTTTTAGGATAAAAGGTAGCCATAAAAGGCTGTTTGGTTTGTCTTTTGCCGATTGAGTTTACTGTGCTGCTCTGCCCTCTACCTGGTTGCATCCTTGGCGAATACAGGTTTCAGCCCTGGTCCCCATTACATCAATTGCGATGGGTACCATCCTTGTGTGCCGGATACTTGCGAATGCATTCAGTAATACGTTTGCGAAGATCTTGGATTTTCCCACAAAGGAAAAAAAATCGTGCAGGCCACTCCACAGCATGAGCCATCCCAACCACTATGTTTGCTATATGTGGACAGAGTGAAAAACAGGTACTTTTATTCAAAAGGGCGTATATTCAAAGGTTGTAAGCCGATTGAAATAATTGTTTTGGTTAATTAAAGCTAACGATTAAAGGTTTCTTTACATACCAAAATATGTTTAATCAACTTTTCATAAATAGGACAAAAAGTGGGCGCAATGACGGGCCTCTTTTTTGGGACACCCTGTACATATATTTTTACCAAATGATCAGTCTTTTTAACTATTTTCTTATACATGCGGATGTTCTTAGTAAGAAAAGATATGAATGATTTCAAAATATATTCGACTACATTTGGAGTAGAGGCTGTGCTGGAATGGCTAGGTTTGTCATGGTTTTGGCACCACAGCATGTACATGTATAGGCATTTGTGTTAAGTTGAAACCATGACAAATTATCCATCTTATGATCGGTATACCCAACGATCATAAGTAAGGGTATGCCGTGAATATAGTAGTAACGGTTGCCTTTTCCAGAGATCTATACTTTGAATTTGTTTCTACACGCACCTGTAATGGGTTTGAGCACTTTTGATTCCAAAGTTTTTCACCTGAAAAATAATACTTGAATAGTGCTATGATTGTGGTATTTTTCTCCATTTTAGTTTGGTGGAACTGGTCCGCTTCAGCTGTACGGTGCATGTCTCATTTGCCGGCATGGCCGTCGGAGCAGTATGGTATGATACCGCAATGTGTGTACATGTAGCTACATTCGGTTTAGCACTAGCATTCGTGCTTATGTCCACTGTACATGCAGTATGATCAAATTGGTACTGCACGATTGACCTTTTACACCATCATATAGCTCATTTCGGCCACTGTCCAGTCTGTTATTGTATCTGTTAATTATATGCATGCTTAACTTTCTTCTCTTGAACAAAGTTCTTGCTGATACTTCCATCAGAAGTGATTATTTAGACAAACTATATTTTTCATTTGAAAGAATGGCCATCAAAATTATCCCACAGTCAAGTTATGACGTCGACAGCCAGTGCATACACCCTCATCGTCGATACCGGGACTAATACCAATTAACCATAACAAGTTTCGTTAATTGTACTTATGTTTGTGTAGGGAAGGCAGCATCGAAGTAATAAAGCAATGGTTATAACTTCATAATTTTGTAGAAATTTATTTGCATAACGTTCACATTTTGTTGAAAGATCATAGTATTAGAGACAATATAAAATGTAATAAATTTAAGCAGACATTTGTCTTTGTCAATTAAAGACTTTGCTTTGAAAAGTTGTTTTGCAATTTTCAGTCAACAGCTTCAAAAATGTACCAAATCTTGAAGGTAATAGGAAAATGAGTTTCGCAAGAAACACATTCAATACTTATTATAGCGCTGGGTTTCTCAAACTTTATTTCACGTGACCTAAATGTGATAAATAGAATGTCGCGATCCACAGTATTTGCTATCGTAAACACATTGTTCTTCTTTTATTTTTATTATCACTCAAGGTCTGCGATCCCTTTAAACATGGAAGAAAGAGATAAGAAGGAACCACAACGAACGCATTCACTTTGTACACTCCCTTTACCGACATCTAATTCACATTGTTATTCATGAGGATTTACTTTAATCAACACCCCGCGTTAAATAGGTGATTGGTATTGTATTCCATGTATTTGCATGTCTTCTGGAGCGTGTTTGAAGGATGATTTGAACTAATGACCTTCCGTTCAAGCACCCTATAGGATTTTCTCTGGTGACGTGATCATCGGTCATTGATGGCCTACATCTTTTTCTTCCATTTTGCCCAATTTTCCCGAACTTTGATGACTTTTTTCTCAGAGTTGGCAGTCTTTGGCACTGAAACGAGTTAGCTAGTTACGATTATACACATATAAACTATTAAATTAAACAGGTTTCATGTACCGGACTCAACCGGAACATTGTGCATTATTTAAGAACATTTTACATCTATTTTTCATCGAAAAGTCACCAAAATCTTACCTTATTTGCTAGAGATGAAACTCAGCAAAAAACGGCCGATTTTGATGACCTTTTCGATGTTTTATAGGACATTTTCTACACAACACGATCAAGAAAACAGTTTGACTGTAGATCCCAAAACAAAGCTACTATACATGTTCAGTGCATCAGTGAAATTCCATAATCTTACTTCTGGGAAGCGTTTGTTTGTTCGTGGATGAGTTTGTTATAAATTTTTTCCAGTAATGATTTCGCCAAGCATCGATCGCGGTAAATGGATCATACATGAAAGGAAGTACCATTGATAGCTTTTCTTTTCATGCGTCAATAGATAAGCGGATTAAAACTTGGCCGATCGAAGTCGTTGTGGTTCCTTCTCATCTCTTTCTTCCATGCTTTAAAGAAGTGCTCACCAGCCGATAGCTAGGGAAGTTCTAAGGGGTGGGGCATATCAAGGGGAGGATGTCCCTTAGACCAATCGCAATTTGTCCGATAAACACCAAACTTTGCGTTGATGTCGGACTAAAGTAGTGTACATTTTTGGCTAACGAAAATATGTCCACCGTGATACTTTTTTTTTTCTCTGACAGTATTATGCCGTTTAAAAATTGGGGAGAAGATTTTAACATTTGAAAGTCATAAAGTTACACAAAAATAGAGTAAGTATTTTATCTGTAACAATAATTTAAGCAATTAATCAATTTTGAAAGCAACAGCCAAAGCTTATCCCATTGATGAAAGCCCATATCATATAATCGTAATGAAACAATGTTCAGTTAGAGTAATAAATTCTATCAAATATGTTACATGACGATTACAACCATTGGATAGTTTGTAGCTTGTATTCGCAGTACAAGTCACGTAATAAGAGGATTAACTACCATAGCTATATCGCCATGCACTATACCGTTCACGCGGTACCTATGCATTAAACCATAGATGTCAATGAACAGGGATAAAGACCTGGATCGTAATTCTATAGGATATATTCATATCATGCTGGTCATTCGCAACTGAAAAAAAATCTTTGAAACGATCGGTACTGTTTTCTAAGATCTTTAAGCTAGCGAAACAATTTTGTTTGGCTGTAGCGACCCTTCAGTATCTCCTAGGAGGTGCTGGACATACTGCAAGTACAGTGTGCACGGCCGACCCGGTTTCCACTTCCCATATGGTGGAATTAATAATATAAAGGGCATATGTTTTTCACAGGCTCGTCGTCTGTAAAATGTTGATTAGTCTAGACTCTGACAAGCAGTAAAGTGGTGTTGGTCAGATTGTAGATTGATGTTTAACATGACAGCTTAATGCATGGATATATAGGATCGCTTAGCGAGGTGCACTACAGTATTCAAATCTAAAAGGAGCTGCTATGCACCTGATGAGAGTGTGATAGTGCTTTCGAAAACAAGAAACAGTTAATTTGATTCCAAATATGAAGTAAAATGATTAAATAGATTTAAAGGTTAGATGGTACCCGAAGTGATACGGTTGATCATTTGAAATAACAAAAAGGTGATGTGCTAACAATATATTACCATTAGGCCCTATCTGCGATAGCTACCGTTTAGATATTTAACAATGTCTGCATTTTATATACTATACACATCTAAGAATTTGACACCTAGCAGCTATTGCATGAAATCTACTTTATTGTTAATTGTTTCCAAATTTGCTCAATAATATTACATCTCCTTTGTAAAGGTAATAAGGCCAGTATATTAAATTGAAAAGAACAAATATAACTGGAAATAAATATCTTGACATCTTGTCCAATCTCAATGCTGTTAAGTGTCTTTCGGTCAAGTACTCAATTTCAATTGTTTCAGAGCATGCGTCCAAGTTCATGTCCTCGCTGTTAGCTGTCTCCTTCTTTTTCATGGATCTCAATGATTTTCGTTTTTTAATTCGCCTTTGCTGAAATGATAAAAATGCAAGACAACAACAAAAGAAAAGAATGAAATGGTAATAGTAGAAACCCGTAAAACATCGTTTACAAGCATTATAGTGTTTTTGATGAAAGCTACATTTATACGCTGCATGCGTAAATATGCCAATACAATATATTGATCTTACAATAATACTCAAAGTCAATAATGGCGCGTGGATCTATATGCTTGTAGACGAGATTTTACGGTACTCTATCATATAACTGACTGATATTGTAGAATAAAAAATACGGTACATTTTGATAACGGACATTTACTAACAATACATACTAATATCATTTCAAGCGCGGCTCGAAATATGCAATCATATGCAATCGGAACATTTACATCACACAGGAACCAGTCGAAATTAGCGGTTACAAGCTAAAACCCCATCAACTACAAAAGAAGAGCTTGTCTCCAAAAGGGATGAAATCCACTTTTTGTCAAAATTGAGTTATGTGCAGATGTGAAGCTATGTCCCTCAGTATTTTCCGGAAATGATCGTAAATTTGAATATGATCTACTATGTTTAAGGTAAAATGGTGGAAATGTGTGGTTTTTTGTGGTTTTTTTCCGTGATAAGACATTGGTAGGAATGTACAAAACTGATGTTGTTTCAAACAAAATTTGATAATTCAAAAAGCTTAAGAGGTACAGGCTGTATCAAAATGGTCGGTACCAATCAGTTTAAGTAATTAAATTTAAGACTGCCACATCAAAATAATATTAGTTACACCCTGTTTGTTCACGAAATACGGGAAAATATCTACGGTCTGGTGCCGTATTCCATGGTGCTTTCAGTTTCATGGAATACGGCACCAGTCCGTAAATATTTTTCTTTTAGTGAAAATAAATTTTATTATCTTAATCCAACTTGTTCGTAAACTTTGCTAAAGGAATTTAGTTTGATTATCGAAATAAATATATCTTCCTTGCTTTTTAACAGCGCAGTCAGGCAACGCGTGATGTATGCGCGCGAGTCTTAGGATATCGCGAGAGTCATGTTACACAGACGCGCGCGTGTTATAAACGCCGGTAATACGGGAAATATTAGCTGCCTGTATATTAATCAGGATTACGCAGCTAATACGGATTTTTATCCAAGTGGTATTTGACAATTGAGATTGCAGAATTTTTATTAACTAAAGGATAAAACATAATATTCACCTAATTTGTAGATAAATGTTGTGAAAGGATGTCAACTCTAAGTTATTGCAATTTCGATATGATCCAATGTTGCATTTGCAGGAAGCAAGCTTGTTAATAGACATAAACATTAATCGATACCGATCATTTTGATACAGCCTGTATCCGTTTTCTGTTTTCCATGAATTCTGTCAATTCCATAAATGTCAGGTTATAAAAAGGTATATCGTTGCATAACATTCAGAAATATTGCTTTAGAACCTTCTATCATTGTATAAAAATTTCAACAAACTATTTTGCAAAAATTCTTGCAATAAAATATGTTACGAAAACGTTTTGACAACAATTAAAACGTTGTTGGAGTGTTTTATGATATTTAAATGTTTCAAAAAAGCTTTCAGGACCTTTATATAACCCGACATCTAATTAAATGTTTCAAGATTTGACTAATCCAAAAAGCGTATATAACTCGTTGATACAGTTTGTTTGAGTTTGTGTGAGAATGTGTGTTTGCTGAAAACATTTAAAATTCGCACTCCTTGAGGCCATGTCATCCACAGGGGGTGTATGGATTTTAACTATAATAGCCCAATATATCATCTGTTGTTATCGTACAGTATATTTTATCGTATTAATGTTGCAGTTACTACAAATTTACCTGAGAGAGCTCACTTACCTCAAGTACTACAAGGTAATTGGCCCAAGCATATTCCAGCAAACAAAGGAATACAAACAGCAAACAAGCAGCAAGCCAAATGTCAATAGCCTTTGAAACGGTAAAATAATATAAATAGTTGTTATCGCTACTGCTATTCTGATATTAATAAAAAATACTAAAGAAAACAGTACTCTTCCTATGCATGAATGAGTAAGACACGGGTTCGACATATTATCAGTCCAGTACGTACAAAGCTCAGATATATAAGTGGTCCCTCAAACATGCCAACTGTGAGGGGTGAGCTGCCAGTGATTTTGATTCCTACTTCAGCTGTACAGAGTAGGTCACATAATCTGTAATACTATCAGTATGCACAGTCAAATAGACTAGAAAGTGCATGTACAACAAAAAATGGTTACCCGCAATGCCTTGATATCATTATCCCAGAATCGCTTGCAAAGTACGTTTCGTTCATGCGCAGATCGTCACTGCGCAAAGTATACTGTGCAGTAATGATGTGCGCATCGACGAGT
Organism: Amphiura filiformis; assembly: GCF_039555335.1. Classification (NCBI taxonomy): domain Eukaryota; kingdom Metazoa; phylum Echinodermata; class Ophiuroidea; order Amphilepidida; family Amphiuridae; genus Amphiura; species Amphiura filiformis. The sequence continues at coordinate 26,629,530 of NC_092647.1, forward strand.
ACGTCGTCTGATTATTTTATTAAAAGGAAATTGAGAATTACCGAAATGTTTCATTGATTTTAGGACCAATAAGTAAATAAGAATGAGGATACTACCTTTGCATATGTAACAATCGGCAGTCTTTCCAATATTCCTGACGTCATGGTAGTCACCGTAAGCACTGTCGTAATTCCTAGAGTTATTCTCGCTGGTGCTGCCCGTGCGTCGATCCAGAAAGACAACCATGCAATTGTAACCAGAAGACAGCTTGGAATATATACCGTTAGCAAATAAGCCTGCATCTGGCGCTCAAATTCGAGTCTGATCTCGCATATATTGAAATGACCTGTGTAAGAAAATATGTTCTTATATTATATCACCATGAACAGGAATCTTTACCTAATGTACAATACAGATGATGATCCAATATGGCCATAGCTGTATGGTTGATGTTACATCATATGAGAGTGCGTAATCTTTGGAACACACTTTTAAATGGAAGATGAATAGTGCTGCTTGGATGGTGTTACGATGATATTAAGCTTCCGTATTTTCAAAATGCTTTTTAAAAAAAGCATTTTACTACGATTATGAACACCTCAGCCTTCATAATATGGCACATTTGGTTTTCATTTGGTGACACTACACTCTACGTTAAATCAAATAATTAAATCTTTATCGCATGGTACAGGGTGTCCCAATAAAAACAGAAACATCATTGCGCCCTCTTTGTCTGTTATTTCCAAATGTATTTTGGTATGGTAAGAAACCTTATATCGTCAGCTTTAATAAACCAAAAAAGTTGTTTCAATCAGCTTAGAATTTTTGCAGATATGCCATTCTGTCCACGGATGAGGCTACATCGAAGATTAGAGAGCTTGCGAAATGGAGTTACTTTAACTTTAACTTTAACGTCTAGAGGATTATAGAGGATTATGTATTCAAAACCACTCTGCCATTAAAGCCGCTTGAAGTTAAATTTAACGCCATAATCTATAGTGTGCCGTAAATTATGATGAAAATACGTCATAATTAAAACAATGGTTTGCATATTTCCTCATAGACTACATAATTACAACTTATGTATTGTCTAGTTAATAGACCAATTATTGGAAATCTAATTTGGTTTGGGTAAAAACATGCCACATGATGCTAAAATTACTGATTGAATTAGATCAAAATAAATTTTGTTCCAAACATCACACTTGATATATACATTTGTGTGTGCTCATGACGTACACCAAATCAGCTTGCGGAACCAAGTTTTTGGCTTGACTTCAACGCCAAGGGGATTAAGTTCCAGTAAAATGGACTGATTTTACGGGACCCAGCAGTGTAGTGAACTTCTGCGAATTGCAGCTACTGTGAACATGTTTTTACAACGTTGCGTGTCTTATAATTACACCTCTATATAACCAAATATGTTTGTACTGTTCAGGTATTTTATTTAATTATTATTTTATTCATTTAGGCCTACATTATGTACCCCAATTCAGCAGAAAGCTGGTCTAACATGTGCCACGCTATTATACGCATATTATAGGCCTATGGGTATTGTATATCAACCAAATTATTCATTATTAAAAGAGGAGGCCTATTTGTTACAAAAAAAAGAATGTCAGAAAAGGAGCATCCAGATATATGTTGGTTGAAATTCAAAATTCTGGGAGTTTTTAAAGAACAAAATGAGGATCATTCGGGGAGATATATTTAATTCGATCAGAATGCAAAGAGGAGTCCTTGCCCTCCTAAAAGAAAACTGGGAAGAGTGGGAAAGTGAGGATAGATGAAAAGATGGAGGGAGGGGATGATATGGAGAGGTGATGGTGGTGGTGGTGGGGGGGGGGGGGCAAAGCAAACAGATAAAATGGGCTTGTGTCCTGATGGAAATATAAAATTGATAAAGCTGACGTTTACTGGAATAATAATTGAGCTTTTATTATAATAATCCGGGACAATAATATAGGCATATCACAAGAATATTTAATTGAAACATGTTTAGAAGTATAATATTAGCGTATAGCTCATAACATAGGCCTAATTCCCATTGCATTGATCATCGCCAAGAGATGTAATCCATGCTTATTCAAACTAAGCGCCTATTGTAATAAGTGTTACCAACAAACCACTTCAGCAAACAAAAGGGAGAAATTTGATGCAGTCGCTTTTACATACCCTTCTTTTGATCACAGATTGATACACTTCCCCTAGTTTAAACAACAAGACGCTGTTGGTACAGAAACCAATCTGACGTTCGCGTTGAAGTGAAGTTGAACAAGAAATCGAATCGATATTTTTGAAGTTGCCGTTAAAGTTCCAGTAACTTCATTCCGCAAGCCCTCTATTAAAACGAAATACACGGTTAATGGCATGGATAGATAATAGCATTAGGCTTTGGAACGCATTCACCATGAGCAAGGATCACCAGCTAGTATAGCCTCTACATTTTCTCAACCGTATTCGCAAATATACGGCGCACAAGGAAGGTACGCAATACAAGTGATGCAATGAGGACCAGGGCTGAAAGCTGTATTCGTCAAGGAGGCAACCAGGTAGAGGGCAAAGCAACACAGTAAACTCACTTAAAAAGAACCAAGATCATAACAAACAGCCCTTTTCAGGCTACCTTTTATCCCCAAACGAGAAAATGACATGTTTGATTGAAATATTTCTTTCGGTTTATTAAAGCTAACGAATAAAGGTTTCTTTATATATCACACTGCATTTGATTAACTTTACAGAAATAGGGGAATTTATAAGCGCTTTTTGCAAAGTCATAGTTCATTGAAATTACAACCGTATGACAAAACAGGTGAAAACAGTAACTTTTTGTACAAGATTTGCAAGTTAAAGAGAATTGGCCATTGCTCATTCTAGTGACGCTAGTATATGGATAATACAAGTGTGCTTTTTCATTTAGTGACAAAAAATTTGAATTTGTCACAAAATGTGCTTGGATAGGTAGTTTTCAATAGATTTTCCACATTCGCCTTGATATAACATTGAATTGCGTTATCTGTTGACCTAGTGACGAAAAGTGTTTTTAGGGGGAAGTGTTTCGTTTGCCATAAAACAAATCTGATCGGATAAAGGGAACACTTGAGGTTTCGGCAAAAACCATCAAAGAGGCTCATTTTTCAGCTAGAAGCTCCACAGCTCTTACATTGCACTCAACCGTGTGGTGTAATCAAAGACTGTGCGGAGACAATTTACTGCTTGCTTGAGAGCTCTTGGACTAAACTGTGTGCTCAGGTGTATCGAGGAGGAAACTGTGCGCATGATGGTTTATAAGAGAATTTGTTATTGTATAGAAACCTTTCTATATGTGAGGGTTCTGCTTTTTTGGGACACCCTCTAGTTAACTTGGTATGTTGCTTATTCTGTCATCGTGGATACAGCAATCTCATATGCTCACGGTGTAGGTATAAATCACAGTTTAATTTACATTATTCGTAATATGTTATAAACAACACATGACTATTCATGCACCTATTACTACAGGGATTGGATGGCTTTACATGTACTTTAAACGCTGATAACTTGAGAAACCCAATCACTCTAGCAGTGTTACCATGCATGTATATACCACAGGTACACTACCAAAAATACTATTTGCACAATGAACATGCATATTAGAGGATTTTCTATTGGTAGTGTCGTTCTCTATATGTGACCCGGCAGCACAAATGAGCCGTAAATTCCCTAAATTGTATTCTGAGTCACCCATAGTGGGTAGGAGAACATGAAAACTAATATGAGATACTGTATTAGGATCACATATTAAGTATCATGTGAGAGCATACTCTTGTACTCCAGAAGACAGGATCACATATTAAATGTGCGACACTATGGAATATAAAAACTAGTAATTTGATAAGTTAAAATAAGATTTTTAACGGAATAAATCTAAATAATATGATTATGCAGTTTATTCCGTTAAATATTTACCCCATAATTTCCCTCATTCTTCAGGCCCTGCCCTCTATCGGGTGCTAATTTAAAGTTTAAGCTTGATTGCTATTGTTTCTTTGTAAGCCTGCGGCGCAACCTTGAACAATATTGTCTCTTTGTAAGCCTGCGGCGCAACCTTGAACAATATTGTCCTTGAGATAACGCCCCGTAGCCACCCCCAGCCAGCCCCATACCTCATTTCAATTTTTAACATACCCATATCCTGCTTTTTATATTCCATAGTGTCGCACATTTAATATGTGATCCTGTCTTCTGGAGTACAAGAGTATACTCACATGATACTTAATATGTGATCCTAATACAGTATCTCATATTAGTTTTCATGTTCTCCTACCCACTATGGGTGTCTGAGTTACGGTGTAAAATGTGTACGAAGGTCGTATTCATCGGTAACGTAAGCTGGCCCGACATCTGTCTCATTTTGATAGTCAAAAACTAATCAATAATCCTATTGTTGAAGTGGATAATAAGCTACTACCTTAGATGGCTATAGAACTTTTAACAGCTCTGGTCTTTGTTTGCTTTTGCTAAATCCTGTTCAAGTGGTGGGTTACCAGGCATTGTATTTTATACAGGTATGCATAACCAACAATTAACAATGAAAGAACGTTCTTAAACCTCGTTGACTTGGGGATGATTTGAAATGACCGCCAATTATGATTTGATATTTATTGCCAGCAATGTGGAAAAAGAGACACATGTAAAAACGTAAACAGCTATAATTTTGTTGAAGGAGCAAAGTTTAACAAACCATAACCCCGCTTCTGGATATCGTTTGAAGTCAAATGATATACCATTTTTAAGTTTATGATGTTTACAAAATTGACCGGGGGAGGAATTTACGGCTCATTCGCCGTGAACGGTCACATATGGGGTATTTCACATGCATATACAATATTACCACTTTTTTTTTTTTTTTTCGTTGTAAATGTTGACAATGTAAAAATAACACAAGGGAAAGAATGCAAATGATAAAGATCACGATGAAGAAAAGAAAATCAAAACGTAGCAACTATATCTATCTAGGTGAATTGAGAAGGTTACGGGATAAACGAATATTTCCAATTAACCAAAATCAATTTCGTGGTATTAATGATTCCCTTAATCATTATATTAGAAAAGTCACCAAAAGTCTTTTTTTTTTTTTGGCCGTACGGACACTTGTACAGGCGGTTGAATGGATCTTTATATATTCTTCCATTTCGAATTTTGTTTTAATATAAAAAAACCTAAATGACCTAATATTTTTTGTTTTTAATTATTCATTATTTTTATTCTAACTAGTCCTACAAATTGGGGTTTTTAACGGTTTTACTGGTATCACTGATAGAGCCTGAGATTAATTTGATTTGGTTCTGCTTGTCAAATAGAACCCATTTTGTCCATAGCTTTGCAGGGTGTATTGGCTGTTTAAAATCTTGTGGCTTGTGACCCGTAAAAGTATTGAAGTGCAGGTTCAATTTTCAGGAGCTGACAAGAAAGATGGCCCGGGATGACGGTAAGTGACGACCTGAGCGCAAGAATACCGTAAGTCCACTTGGTCCCTCAACATGTATGCACTAAAGTTACGTGTAGTTTTTTAGGGTTTTATAATGTTTAATACATGTTCCAGGGCAGGTGGTGGTCGCATTGCATTCTCTAAATTCAGTACATTTTCATCGTCAACCGTGTAATTGAAATGGATTATTTTGAAATTTTAAAACGCTTGAAATATCACAAACAAATAGGCCCATGTTAATAAATAATATAAATACATGCTAAAACCGTTGGGGTTCGATAATGGACCGCACAAAACTAACCGAGTATATTGAAAATGCCATACGGCCGGGCGGTTTCACAAGTTGCCGGCTCTATCATGCCATTCGCCGCCTGTTCCAGGGTGAAAACATCATGAAAGATGTATTTGTTTTGGCCCCTGAACATGTATAAAACATTACCAAACTATACGAAACTATACTATATACATGTTGAGGGGCCAAGTGGACTTACGGTCTTCTTGCGCTCAGGTCTTCAAGTTAAGATTCTTTCATCTCTCCGTTACTATTAGTGTAACGTTGTTAGAGGGTCACTGCTTTTGGTGTCTTTAACCTTCTAAGGAGTCTGTAAGCCAGCTTTAATTCATACGCTTAGATAGAAAGGACCAACTCAAGGAGAAGCGTATTTTTCAAAGACATAAAATGCACATCTGTGATGGGCTGGCCCCACACCACTCCACGCCATACATAAAGTCTCCCTGTCACATTTCCCCAATATGAAATTTAAAAAAGTAAAACTTAATTTGGCAGAGGCGGGGTTCGAACTCACGGCGCACCGCTTTGGATACTCTATGAGCCTAGCGCCTTAGACCGCTCGGCCATTTGTCTTGTTGGTATCCATTTGAAACTTATTTGAACATATAATCGCAACTTCAACCACGTGACAAGCAAAGGCAGAAAATGTTCCGTATTTTGGAATTTTATTTGCCTAAAAACATTAATGTGTATTAATAGCGCTCAATTGTTGTTAACTGCGTGTTCTACATACAGAAATCCACCAATAAATGTGCCTCTACATGGACAATACATTATATCGATTTTGACTCGCCTGAAACGTGCGCTCGTACATCGTATATACATGTGTGTCAGTATAATACTATAGTGGATCCTACCATTTTTTCTTGTATACACGTTCGATGTTTTTATCATTTATATAAAAATTCCACATTAAACCTCAATTTTTTTCAGGAAATAATTAGATTACCATAAAAACAAAACAGTAATCTTTGGCGGGGTCTAATGTAATTTTTACATAGAATTTTCAACGTTTTTTCTATCCGTATTTTTGCTCAATTAAAAAATATTTTGGCGTATATAAAATCGAATGTGCAATGAATTAGCATTAAAAGTTTTCTTATTTTAGCAGCATTCCAGAAACACTTGTCGTTTGGCGAAAAGGGGAGTAGGCTGGCCCTAATCAAAGATCAATTAATATATCCAGTTGACATGCTAGACCGCTCGTGCTATGATCTTAGTAGTCAATTCTAATCAATGCTGTGTTAGTGTACACGAAATTCCATGTCTTATTCGGGCACAATTACTGCAAGTATTTTGTTATAGTTGTGATCAATACACGGGGATCAACAAGATTTCAAAGCTTCTGACGCATGATATTTCATCACAGGCGGATAATTTAATATTATCGTTGTTTGTCATGCGTGTACTGCAAACGGACAATCATGATCATTCACGTTTATTAAGAGAACCAAATCTTTTTAAATTGGGCAAGAATTGTTGTTACTATTTTAGTTTTCCAGTATTTATTTATATGACTTTTTGCTCAGATCGTGAAATAAGGATTATCATTCATTAGATAGTAACATGACAAAAATAAAACAAACTAAAATCAGAAGAGGATAGAGCACAGCCCCGTAAAACAGATTTAAAAAAAAAATCAAACCAATATATGTGTTTCTTTAAAACAATAATTTATCATGCTTTATTATTGTATTACCCCTGATTTGTCCTGGTTGTTTCAGCAATCATGTCGAGAAGGAGAAGCGAGTATGTGATTAACAACAAAACAATACTCTACAGTTAACAAGAAAGACTATACAAAGATATTATTTAGGAAAAGGTATCGTGTTTTAAAGGTCTCAATTTAAGCAATTCCAACCTAATTTTTTTCCTTTTTGTTTTGTTTTTGTGTGTTAGTAAGCAATATATTTGAGAATTATAATTACGGATATCTATGATTACAGGCTGGTATTCGATTCTGGGGTTTTGTGACATATTTTAGACTTGTATTGACACTGTACATTTTGTTGTGTAGTCAATGGTCCAAATGTTTTATCGTAGTGAATACCGGCATCCCCTCCTCAATATATTGCACCTGCTTGTTGTCTATCATCCGACAATGTTGATTGTATTAAAAAACGCGAGCTATGCCAGTGACCTGTTTCCGGTACCATGTCTCTGCATGGTGACGTCACAGGTCATATTGGCAGAATCCGCTGTTTCAAAAATCGCCTTAAAAGGGTCATGTGCTTCATGGCAAAAAAAATAATATTTTAAACAAAATGATCATAAAACGTAATATCGCTAAAACAAGTGCGTTTTCTTTCTGTCAATAAACAAACTTCCATATAAATCCTTTAATTAGTAGGAGTATGTAATTAAAAATGTTGTAAAGTGTATTGATCGCCCTGGTGGATTATGCATACATATATTTAAATGCAGCATAAAGATAAATACAAAATAATGTTATAAAACAGAAATTATAACTAGAATTACGCATTAAGGTGCCCCCACTACAAACGTTTGCAAGTAACATAGATTTGTAAATGCAAATGATAAACAATTGAAATCATAATAGATATTTCATAAATGTTCAAATAAAACAACACACAGAACTTGACAGGACACGAGGTAAGCACATCATGTCACCATACAACGTTGGAAGTTGGTCGGTTATTGCGATTTTGATTAATGAAAATGTATGCAAATATGCAAATAAACTTATTAATATTCATAAATATTCAAATAGCATGACACAAAGCTATACAGCACTTCAGAAAACCATATCCTAGCACTTTGTCAAGTTTGAAGTTGGTCGGTCGTTGAGTACTAGTATGTGCTGCATATTTAGTTCAATAATCTGTAGCATACCATATAAAATATCAATAGAGGTTATCCGTGTTCTATAAGCTGCATATCCTACCAGCGACTGCTATACGTTATTTAGGATTTTCAGAATAAGTGCCTGCATGTGCAACCATGACTGTATCAAATTAGCCCGCCAAAGTCATGCGAGTAACTCCGAGGTCGTGCATTGAATTGGTTTGAATGAAGAATACTACGTGAACCAGCGCCTTTTGTTAGAAGTCACACATGAGTAACGTGGACCACCTCTAGCCTATAGTGTGTCCCTCAGTATAATAATTATCGTTATAGAAAAAAAACATTGTTTGTCAAGGGTACAATGCAAACTGACAATTCTAATTATTCACTTTGAAGAATTTTGTTTGTAGGATTGTTTGTGAAACCATTTTTTTACCCGAAGGTTTAAGCGATTTTTTAGTGTTTGATAGCATGGTATGTTATTTTGATCACTGGTGTTTCCAGGCTTACTGCATCTCCCGTGGGAACTAAAGCTGGTAATCTCAGTCAAAGCTGGTAATCTCTTGATCAGCGAGTCATATACAAGGTCAAGAGAATACATTCCGATGCCTCTGTTCATGGCTCTGTCCCATCGGAGGTTTTCTTGATGGCTTTCTTGGGATATGTGGTCTGTAATGGCGGACCTATTTTGTTCTGTTATTGATTGTTTTTTATTAGCTTTGATGTAATTTATATTGCTTGTTATCTTCTTGGTATCTTCTTGATGATCTTTAAGTTTGTTGCAAATGCTCTGCCCGTTTCGCCCACATGCGTTTTGACATATCCTTTGCAATCAAGTATGTAATATACTCCACAAGTCTCGTTCCTTTAGGATCGCTGTCTGCTGTTGGTTTTTTTTTTTTTTTTTTTTTTTTTCATATAGAGGCCATAAAGTTCATCTTGTATCTCAGTAAACTTTGGTTTAATGAGAGAATACGTTTTAAAGTTACCTTATAAATAATAATAATAATAATAATAATAATAAAAACCCTTAGGCAATAGAAACAAATTAGTTCGATCTTTCGATCGACCATCGATGCTTGGTCGATCCTTATTATTTATGAAATCAATTAATTTAATATTGTTAATTGTGACAAAATAGTAATTTTTGCCTGTAGGAATATAGGAATTGACCAATGTAAATTTAGCGTTAATTCTGATTAATTAGTTGATAGTTCATTATTATCAAGCATCGAAGCAGCATCGACGGTCGATCCATAGACCGAACATATTTGTTTCTGTACCTTAATGGCTTTTATTTGTTTATTACATACCTGTAGAATAAGACATAATTCTATTTTTAACTTTAAAGTCAAGGAGCTCAAAGCCAGGTATTTCCATATTTCTATCAATGATCACGTCTTCGTCAGATAGATGTAGTGTCATCTCATCGGTATTATATGCATCTAAAAACATATGGTATAATTATGAAAAAAAGTTCTTTGTTCCATTACAACATTGAATAAGCTTGGTTTCAAATTTATTTAACATACGGATAATGCGGTTATAAAAATCCATGATCCCAACAGACCAGCGAGTGGGAGACGGTGATCTCCATCTTAAACTGAAGATCTGAGCGCAAGAAGACTGTAAGTTCACTTGGCCCTTCAACATGTATACACTAAAGTTACGTATATTTTCTTAGGGTTTCATAATGTTTAATACATGCTCCAGGGTAAAAACATCATGAAAGGTTGTGAAACATTTGTTTCGGCCCCTGGACATGTATAAAACATTACTAAACTATAGTAAACTATATGCAACTTGTGTGCGCAATAGTGCATACATGTTGAGGGGCCACGTGGACTTACGGTCTTCTTGTGCGCTCAGGTCTTCAACTTAAGTTTTAATATGTCATTATCCTTAAGGGATAATATTTACGAGATGCAAACGGATTCACGAGATGTAAACGGATTCATCAATTTCACATAATTAAAATTAAATTTTTAAAATGGCTAACACTGATATCGTTTACGTTTTCTCCATCGTGACTTATACCCAGCAAACATAAAAATTTTTTAAACCGTTATAAATGTTTGATAAATGCGTTCTAATAACGTGTCGGGTTATACGTTGATGAAACCAATTTTAAAACATTTTGTATAAAAAATACTACAATAACATATTTTATAACAATAAAAATTAATAACATCATGTTAGAATGCATCAACTTTAAAAAAATATTTTCTGAATGTTAGTAACACGTTTTATATCCTTTAAATACTAGCTGTACTAGCCACAAAAAAGTCCAGGTGTTACAACGTCAAAGAGTTATGATCAAGTATAAGATAAAATGTTAAGACCTGATGCAGATTACAGATTCCGTGATTATTTTCAGAACAGTCTCTTCCGATACCTGTGAAAACTCTGTAAAATGGCTGCTGCCGGTCTCACCTTGTCATGGAAAAAGACACCAAAGTTGTTAGCCAGGGTTTTGGCACAGGTGTACTCAGGCAAAGTATGTACGGAAGAGATCTTTGTCATCACTCTCCGAAATTTCAGTCTGGTAATGCCGACATTTGGATTGTTCAATAAGTTCTTTATACGTCTTGCATTGTTCCTCATAAAGTTGCTTATCAATTTCGAGATTGGACTTGACCATTTTACGTTCCAGACGTCGCTTAACCCGTTTTGCTTCACGAACTTCTTCCGAGTACCATGGTGCGTTTGGTCTCAGTGTAACGTTGTTGGTCTTTTCATGGGCATGATTATCGAGTAGTTCACGTAGCACCAGGTTAAACTGCTCAGTTAATTCAGATGTATTCGAAGCAGTAGCCAAAGCGAGCGGATATGATCGAATATCGTTTTAAACTGATCAATGTTAATGTCGCGTAGTTTGCGTTAAGTAACGCTCTTTCTTGAGGTAGAAGGACGAGAAAAACAAAGCACTGCAAATAATGCAACATGATCCGAGGGTTGACATGGGAGCAGCTTAATAGCAAACACAGTGATTAAGAGATCTAAGGTATGTCCGCCTTTATGAGTGGGTCCTTGGATATGCTGATGGAGATTAGCAGAATCCAGAATGTGTAAAAAAGATATCGCTTCCATATCGGTACGGTCATCAACATGGACATTGAAGTACCCAGTCATAATGAAATGACTACATATTGACGTTGTTTCCTCCAGTAAAGACGAGAAATCGCGTAAGAACATTCCTGGTATTATTTTATTCTCGGTGGAAGGCAGATGAATTGTAGGTCACAGAAAGGTCCATATGCTCAAAACTGTTAAACTGTATCGTATCATTCAATGTCACCTTCAAAGCACTTCGTTAAATCACACAAACACCTCCTCCACGTGATGGGCGAAGTACATGGCAGTGTTGGTAGTCCGGTAATGTTGAATTTAAATCTGCAATGGCAGTATCGTCATAACCATTTCCCCATAACCAAGATTCAGTGATGACTAGGATGTCCATATCTTTGTCCATGATCAGATCGCATATAGATGTCATTTTCTCGTTCATAGAGCGTGCATTCCAAACACCGATTTGAAATTTGGGCGCTATTCCTGGCTGCTTATGTTTTGGTACATGACTATTTGGGCATGGAACCTCAACCTTGATTACATTTGGTTGCTGGTTATGTTCAATGGTTATTTTAGTGAGGTTTAATTTAGATACACCTCTAGTCATAGATTTGCATTGAGATGAACGCCGAGTTACGTGTACTGGAATATGTATCCTCGCGTTGTGTCTTTAGCAATACAAATGTTCTTGAGCTCTTACCATTCTTAACGACCAGTGTACACTATTTTGAATGTATTGCCCTGTGTATGTGTGTGTGTGTGCAAGCATAGATTTCATACAAAACCTCTCTTTTCAGAGCCACCAATAATTATTACAGGTGCAATTGAACAGTATGTGTTTTCATGTAAAATTGAGAATCACCTATTATATTGCGTGATGCAGAGGAAAAGCGAACGTCCAGTGCATAGCAATACATTTAAAATAGTGTGGATCGGTCGCTATGGTAATTAATCCTGTTGCAGCATTTCTTATACGACGAATTCGAATCATAAAACAATATCGCATACTTATCTTAAGGCCCGAATGTTGGTCTGACGGCAAATTGATCATTGCCCAGATGGGATTGCCAGAAGTTGTTGCCTCGGCTGAAAATGCACTTAGGATAACGTGCGATACCGTACCCAGCACACCCAAAAATGTTCTTAAAACTTTTATTCAAAACGTTATTAAAAACTTTTTAAAACATCGAGTTATATAAAGATATAGATATCGTGTGAAAACAGTTTTGCAAAATATTTTGTCAACAGTTTAATAAATTCTGTTTTTATGAATATTATTAAAATGTTATACCAAATATATACCCCACATTTAATCGGGGATTTGCCATTTAGTCTACTACCATTTCGTTTAATATCCATTCCGTCTACATCCATTTCATCTATACCCATTAGGTCTATATCCACTACGTCCAAAACCATTTGGTCCTATAACCATTTGGTCCGATAACCATTTGGTCCGATAACCATTTAGTCTAATATCCAATAAGTCTAAAACCATTTAGTCTAATTTTAACCTTTTCTTCAAAACGTTCTATATTTGAAAATATGGAATTAAATGACGATATAACACAAGTTTACTTACAATTCATAATTTCTCGGCTGCATGTGACACGTTAATGTTACACTTAACATACAAAGAAATATAGGAATTGATAATAGATGCCACCAAAACATAACGTTTACTTACAACTCGACATTTCTATTTTGCAAGTCTGTGAGTCCATTGGGAAGTATTCCAGCGACATGTGACATGCCAATGTTGCACTGAGCCTGCAAAGAAATAATTGAAATTGATAAATGTGAATACAACATAACACACGTTTATTTACAACTTATTATTTATTTGTTACACGTCTGTACCTCATGAGGAAATATTCTTGTGACTTGTGATGCTAATTAAAGCAATAATATATAATTTGCATAAAGAAACTTTTAAATTTGGGCCAACAAATGAGGGAAAATTAAGAAAATTGCCACTATTTCATTTCATAATGTTTTTATCCATCATTCGATGATCTGTGAACGTTGAATAAAACCGTGGCAGGGGAGGTCTATGGAAAATGTGATACAAAATCACACAGTTAAATTTGGATGGCCCAATTCGCATGCGTAAACATTAAAAAACAGTCAGGGTAATCCCCCCCCCCAAAAAAAACCCCCCAAAAACATGAAACGAAAACGCACATGATGGCTTCCATACATTTTTCATTTTTCTCTCGTCCTGCTGAGCTTCTTAATTAAATTTTCGGCCATATTTTGAGTATTTCCGAAGCTGCAACTCAAAAAAAGTTAATTTTGGTTTTGAAAGTTAAAGACCATTGAATGCTACCGTAAAATATCAAAAAAGGAAAACAACATTATTTTTCGGAGAGTTTATAGCCGTTATAAGTCCAAATTTCCGGAAATTCCCGAAGATTTTCGAAAGGGAAAATTTACGATATCTCAGGAACTGAATGTGGTATTAAGTCAAACAAGCACCAAAATGTGTATTTTTTATCGGCACGATAACTTAAAGGGCAGGTCTATAGCAAAAACAAGTTTATCTCTATTCGAAGAGAATAATTATTACATTACAAGTTGACACTTGTTGCAATTTTTTTGTGCGTATTTCTCCTGAAAAAGGAGAAATTGTGTGGGTAAAGTTCAGCCTCGTACGTGTTCTTCCCCCGTTTGAAGCGTACGTGTTCTCCCCCGTTTGACTGATGACGTAGGTAAATGAAGCGGTCACTGTATCGTGCTCTCATCATACAATCACAATCACTTTGACAAGTTTGACATTAGCAACAATGAGTTGTACTATCACTTACCAAAACAATGCTGCATAACAATACGCACGCTATTGTTCTCTTTCGGGAACAAAGCCCACACAGTAATTGTTACTATGCGTTTGCTTTGTAATATTTCATCTAACTGAAACTATACACCAATCCGAGAAGCGTTTACTGTATTTGGCCCTCTATTGACGGCAACACAGATGTACCAGAGCGGGAGATTTAATTCGTAATTCAATACTCATGATTGTGTATTGAATATCACTGTTGTGTACAATTCCCGGGTACAATACTATATAGCACAAAATAAATAATGGATGGAACCCCCGACCTCGGGACACCGCAGTTTTACATCGGGGACACCGCAGTAATGGCGAAGTCGGATAGGTGTATAGCATTGCAATATACAGGGAAATCAGATGAGTTTGTGGACTGACACGGTTTATATGCTAGTCTCAGATGAAATATTCTAAGCTCAAATTATGTATTTATTTTTTAGGCCTAATATTTCTCATGATATTGATATACATATGAATTGTAATATCACAATTGTCTAATATATAAGAAAGAAGCGGCTGATTTTATCCATATGTTAAAAAACCATGAAATTTGTAATACTTAATTTGGATTTTTTTTTTCTGTGAACAGCAACAGTATACGTTCTGTCCATTGAGAGCGTTTATAGTTCCTTTTCTCACAGCGGGCACATCTCATTTCATGACGTCACCGGTTTTCAAAGCCAAATCTGTCTCGTTCGAAGAAACTCACCGCTTAAGTTGGTTTTTGCTGAATATCAATTTTAAACGTCTTATTTTCTCAAAAAAAGGAGTCATTTTCGTTGTCCTCATAATATTAGCTTGCCAATGATATGATGTTGTTTTTGCTATAGACCTGACCTTTAACACCAAAAATGGTCTCTAAGCAGTTTTGCAATTCAACTCTTCAATGTGTAATATTAACTACGAAGGGGCATTATTAATCCTTGTGTAAAATGTAAGATAATTTTGGCGTGACAACAATGCGAATGAATTAATGTTGGTGTGTTAATAATATTTTTCATAACTTCATTATGGCTGACTGTTCATTCGGTGGAATTTTGATAAGGTCACCACATCTGATCATCATAACATTTATAGATCACATTAGTCTAGATTAATGATTTATATCAACGTATAATAATTCATGTACCTCATACTCATCGAGACACTCCCATTTGGTAGAATGTAGATTAGTTTATTGTTATATGTTACTTCGTGTATCTTAGCGCTCTTTTCGTTAATGAAGAAAATGTCTGGAGACCACACCATATCTACATCTTGTCCTTGGAGAATGAGGTGAGATGTTAGATTATTGGCCAGTCGAGGGTCATGCCAGTATTCCCGTAGGTACATGGTCAACGAAAAATCCTGAGAAAGAAAAACAGTGTAGAAATATTATCATGTAAAATAACTACTTAAAAAAGTTTGGAAACTTTCCAAATGTCCATATTGTTTCAAATCAATACAAACATTGTACTTTCTCGTCAAAAATGACACCAAATTATAACTTAACATAACTTATTCCATGGTTGAGTAACTGTCTATGAAAGACAAGGAGGTCTCAAACAAAATGTGCCAAATCTGCCATTGTCTGCGCCATTTGCATCAGTAAATATGAGTAAGGAATATTACATTGTTTCATTAAAACAAAATCAGTAACACGTAAAGAACACATATACGTTTACAACAGCATTGCATCGTCTTCTCATATGCTTCTTATCAACCTGGCCTCACGCTCCTGAGAGATTGCATTCCACTCTTCAAGCAAGGTATAAGGTTTTTTTGTTATTTGCTTTATTCAATTTTGGTGTGTCGTTGGTGAGAAATGTGATTTTGGCAGCATATATAATAGTGATTCGGTTGTTTGTTAAAATCATGTTACCGACGAATTCCCTTGAAATAGCGTAGGGATTAACTGTATATCATCTGACTGGCTTTCAACTATCTAATCCTTTGCGTAACACAATAATATTTTAACTATATGTATAACTACGAAGGGGAGTTGCAGTATAGTAATATTAGTATACTTGGTACCAATGTATAGCTCTATGTGTCCTCTACCCATTGATACTAGCATAAGTACAATGTGCATTGTCGCTATAATGTCTTAAGGAGCACGCCCTCCCAGAAATGATAAATCACACGAACATGTGAGTTTTATCAAATTTCTGATGAATATGAAAGGAACGAATTACAACCAGATGGTATCGACTCACTAGCTATGAATCGTGGTTCTTGAGAAACTTTGTAGTAACCCTGCTATTAAAAAATGAAACGAAAACATTTTATACTCGCTTCAAAGTAGCTTTTCATAAAACAAAGAAATGTCAGTTGAATATGGCAGGTATGCCGTAGTATTAATAACAACTTGTTACAAATCAGAACCTTTTGGTTGCACTATTATTATGTTTTGAAATGAAGTGTTTTCTCCAGTGTACGACACCTTTATTGAAAAAGTCCTCATTTTAATTAAACCAAATCGACACATAAACAGATTAGTTTTTGCTTTTAAATAGCGAGGGTGAAGAAATAGCCATGATTACAGCAATCTCATTCCGAGGGACAACGTTCAATGACTGCAACTCATTGACTATATCATAAACATTAACCTCCACAGACACGAGTTTCTATACCCAACATATTCACACATCTCATTCTTGTAGTATAGTTCGTTGAAGAACATCGCCCTTGAACATTGCGATGGAATAGAAAGTGTAGTGTAAGTGATATCTTGATTTGAAATGTAAACTGTAATAACGGATATCAAGTTACAGATGAAGCGATTCGATGATGATGGTCAAAATATTATGAAAGAGAAGTAATCTCGAGGAGTAATTATGGCAGTGCGGTAAGCACTACTCCCCATTTCAGAAAAATACAGCACTAATTTTTGGGGCTTAAAAAATATACTCTTTTGCCAAATGAAACATAGCTCAATCCTAAACCCTTTACTTAGTACTTACTTTACTTACTAACTGGCAATTAAAACAAATTAGAAATAATGGCCACAAACGTGTTGTCAAGGTGTTTTTTGAATCATGTGACATGTCAGTCTAATTTCAGGTTATGCATTCTACATTTTGGAAAACACATTTTCTTTTATCCATTATTACCAGTAATCAGAATTAGCATTACATATTATATCAATGACCTAACTTTTAAGCATATACTACAAAGTCCTTGAATTTTCTGACTGAATTTGTCAAAAACTATGCAAACTCCCCTCAAACTGCAGGACTAATCAAATTTGACTTTTATTGCCAGTTATAACTAACTAAATGATTAGGATTTAGCTATATTTCATTTGGCAAAAAAAAAGTGCTGGAATGGGGAGTAAGATCTCAAACATATTCATATGTAACCCCAGCAAACACAAAACGTTTTCGACATCATTCGCAAAAGGTTATAAAAGGTTGTCAGAAAACCTTTAAATGTCGGGTTATATAAAGGGTATATTAAGAGTATAAAACGTTTTCATAACCTTAAAAAACATTTTTTGATAATCTACTGCTCAGCAAACAACAATGTTTTACGGGTTATATAAAGGGTATAAAAACGTTTTAATAACATTCCAAAAACATTCTTGAAAACTTGATACAAAACATTCTAAACAGAATGTTATTTTGGGGTTGAAAAAATATTTTGCTAAAAATGTTTGCCCAAAATATTTTCAATAACGTTTTAGAAACATTTCTGTGTTTGCTGGGTTCAAATATTTGAACATAATGTTATTTAAGTATTGACACAATATTTGGAAAAAATGTTTGCAAAATAGTTTACAAGAACATTTTTTGAAAACATTTAAAAATATTGTTGTAGTGTGTTTTCATACAAAACGTTTTAAACCGTTATCATGACCTTTATATAACCCGACATTTTAATGTTATTAAAACGTTTTAACCTAAACCAAAAGCCAAAATATAACTTATTTAAAACGTTTTTAAAACGTTTTTGTGTTTGCTGGGAAGGACACCGTTTATTAACCACAATTGTATACACATTCATAGAATGACCTTTGGACAGATTGGGTACCTAGACTCGTAATCCAAAACTTGAGGTTTATATTACTGCTATCGTTAAATGGATGTTATTGAACTCTGTAAATGGGAACGAGACCATTTGTACATATTGATAATATATGATCTTACCATGCTCGCAGCAGATATATCGCCTAAGCGTTCAACCTCCAACCCAAGGTCAACGTGAACCGGCGGACCTAATGAAGAGAGCAAGAATGTTCAACATTAAGTGATGTTCATGATCTTAATAACAGCTGCTTTTATGTAGAACGATAAAAGAAAAATAACTTTCTTGTGCATTGAAAAAAAGTGTTTTATACTTTGTCCACTTAAATGGCCTCAGTGATTCAGTAAAGTGAAAAAAAGTGTAAAGATTAAATTGTCAGTGTGGAAATCGTGACGAGGTACTTAGAACGGGGGCCTAATATTCATGTAGGTAACAGTTGAGAGACTTAAATATCTACTGGGTACTATCAGGACAGTAAAAAATGAAAGGGTAATGGGTAATTTGATTCCCAATAGGGACACTTTTCTAAATGCAATAACACTGCTTCGGTTTCCTCTGAAAAACTAAACTGACTACATGTATGCCTTTTAGCACTGAACTGTGCTAACCAAAACCAACCTCCTTACGCCCAAATAACGTAAGCTAATCGTAGGTCCATCTTGTACGCTCAGTTAGTGATACATTTTTTTACTCCAACACCTTACCCGGGGTAAACCGGTCACTTATTCCGAACTATACCATATCCAAAATATTTTGTTTTCTTTAATAATGTCAAATTTGAGCTCCATAAACTACACCTCAAGATCACCTGTTCGCAGGTTGCACGGATAGCCGTTTGTGCTGTGGTTCGAGGTGCATAATAGATCAGTTGTTTTAAGAACCTGGCATATGCGTCGTTTAATGATACACACGCCGAAAACAATATCTTATTGCATGTTAAATCTCTAGTCACGTGTGTAGCTTAGAAAATAAAAAGTAATTACTAAATCTGTAGGATTCAATTTACCGTATAAAACTCGATTTACCGTATTTTATACCGCATACGTAAAGACAATTAAAATCAGCTATTATTAGGATTACCTGTGATGAATTTTATGTGTTTTGGTTTTGCATATCACTTATAAATGTACACACATTACTTACCCCCATAATAAGGACGAAGTTTGCTTCCATCGTCATTCATTAACCTATGTAATGCCTTGCTCACATTTGTTGACTGTTGAAATGATCTGCATTTTAAAACAGAAAACAAAACAAAAAATACTTGCATTACTTTCGAATTCGAAGCAACGTAGAATATTATTAAACGCACACGTATTTACTGCACTTGGAACGTTTCTTTCATTCAAAATATAAAGTATATAAATTTTGATTCCCCGAATGCATCTTGCATGGGACCTATATAATTATGCCGTTTTTATATTACACCCGTAAATGTTAAAATAAATCACAATTTGATATTTGAAGCGGACAGAGAATCATGATTGCAGACACATCCAGTTGATGTCAAATTATATGGACAGGCTCAATGTGTTCTCGAAATATTACTGTTAAGGGCACAGCTGAATGAAAGTTTTACTGTAGCCACCATAACCAGTGATAACCAACGAAATGACAAGGATGAGAAACAACATGAAACAGAAGCTTTATTCTATAAAATTCTAGTTTTCATTGATGAATCAATGAAATTTGTGATGTCACTCATTGCGCATTTATACGGCGTATTTAAACTCATGCCTGTTTCTGTTAAGCGTCAGATATTACAGTACACGCTTACGATTTGAAGATGCGCCCAATAAAATGTGCAATGACTCGCTGAGATGAACATAAATTGTGCATAATAATATTAACATACTTATTGATAATGAATTAATTTTTATTTTAACCTGCGACCGTTAATCTGTTCATTAACAGATAGTAGTGTCTAGTTGGTTTCAGTAATTTCACACAAAAAAATAACACGTCCTGATAATACAAATGTCCTTTAAATTTCAATCAACTCCACCTTTACATACTATAGTTTTGACTTTTGAGAAAGTATATTATATTTCACGTCATGAAAATAGAGAAATATCAAATAGCCATTTTCTAATCTTGCCAATGTGCGATTTAATGTAAATCCAATGTGTGTATATAATTTTTCAATCCGAAAACAGAATTTGATATCATATCCTCAATACGTACAGTATGCACTTGGATATTCGCTAACCAGTTATCGACGGGATTGCGCAAGAAAAAAGTTATCTGTGAGAAATTTGAATAGCGATTGGGCAGTAGAAGAACTGTTTTTATTTGGCTTTGCCAAAATGGCGATTTTATTATGGCAACACCCTACATGTCTCACAGCACTCGTGAGCACACATGGGTATGATTGAAATGTTCCTAAAACTAAGAATATCATAAGCTTAACAAGTTGCCTTTTCACGGACTATAATTGAGCAAGGACGTAGCTTGCGATGCCATCGGGGCATCTTCATTCAACGTAGTTCTTACACTACTCCGATCACATGCAGAAAATGTAACCTTTTCAGTCGACTCTGAAAAGGCAACATTTTTAGTCCAATATGGATCTACACGCTGCTAAGAATATTACTTTTTATCTTACGCTATTGAATAGAGTAAGACAGTAGAATCACCCTCGTGTGTGGGGTGTGTTATTTAATTAAACTACTAAACATGGTTAAATGTGTGAAATAGATGCATTTGTAGGATTGTAGAAATTAAACTTGGTTAAATTTTGTGATTGCCAAATCCATAAAATGCACACTAGTTTTAGACTTTCGCCATCTCGGCTGATGGCTTCTTCAGAAATGACTATTGGGATCCACTTTCCCGCGGGTTTGGCCGCTGCTTCCGGCGATTTCATCATCTCTCGGAGGCTTAGTTCTTATAAGTGGATCGTATACATGGAAAAATCGGCCATAACGGACCAAATTGCAATTGAAAACCATGTCATCAATTGGGAGAGGCCGAAGCTACTCGACAAAGACGGGAACCAACAAACAAAACTTATCAGAGAAGCGATTTGGATTAGAAGGCGGGGGAACAAAACAGTCAACAGGGACATCGGCAACTACTCTCTAGACCATGTATACGATCCACTAAGTCTCTGAGAGATGAGAAAATTGCCGGAAGCAATGGCCAAACCTGCGGGAGAAGTGGATCCCAATGGTCATTCCTGAAGAAGCCATCAGCCGAGATGGCAAAAGTCGAAAACTAGTGAGTATTTTATGGATTTGGCAATCATAAAATTTAACCAAGTAGGATTAAATGTAATAAAGTAATTTGAAATCGCTTTCATTGTTTGACGTTTTCGTTAAAATGTCTCAACAATATAACAATTATATAGGATTATGTTTACTTTCTTGAAAGAAAAAGAGAAATATGGTCTACCTGCGGCTGTAGAAACTACATTAATGCGCTAAAACTCTACAGATTGGTATAAGATGCTGGGTTCCTTACATAAAACAAATCAGAAGTGGTACTCAAATGACAAAACAATAATAATTAAAATCTCCACTTAAATGTCACATAATACAAAATCAAAATACTCATAATGTCCCAAATAAAGAATTAGAAAACAATTCTATGAATAATCTATTAGAAGCGTCTAAGCTTTGCTTACGTGAACACTTTCAACATGATCATATCCTCAAATCTCTGTCTTTTTACACAGCCCCAGTTTCCCTTTAGTTCCATAGGTTGTGGTTGCGTTATAACACTATGGCCTGTATAAGATCAATCCTTGTATAAACCAGTAATTGCTCTCGACATACCACTCTCCCCATCTCTCATGAGCTACGGTTGTGTTACTACTTATGCAACACACCCATGCTATATTATGTGAAGACAGTACCACCGTTTTATAAAAAAATATTACCTGAAACAATTATTAAAATGTACACAGACGCTACTCCTTTCAGATACGTGAATGTTACTGTTGGAATTTTAATAGTCTCTCTGTTTGGTCTTACAGTTATATTAAACATTGAGGGCGCTATTTATTTTAGCAGATGTTTAAGACTTTAATGTAAACTGGCCAGTTGTAAAGGAAAAAGTATGGAATGAACAAGAAAACGAACAAATGGCTAATGAATGAAGTTAAAAGCAATAATAAATGAAAGTTTTATCAAAACCATTAAGATTTAGTAAGATATCTGATTTTTAAAACTCGTTAATAAAGCAATGGTTGATAAACGAAAAATACGTCTTACATGAATCGACAGTGAATGCATTTTTTCCATTTCCTTAACTGACTATTATAATACGTCTAAAACCCCTATTGCTTGCTGTAGACACTTACTTTGTCACAATTGATACATTGCCTTGTTTACCTGACCTATATTGGGAATGAATTAAACTTTAGGCTGTAAATCATCAAATAGGAAATTATGAACTGAACAAATCCAATTTGAATCACATAAACAACCTTTATCGATACAAGGGTAATATTAGAAATTTGATAATGGTCCCAGGTCACTTACTATAATATTTAGGCCTATATTACAATGACCGAATATCTCACAATAGGGTGTAGTCCCCATGCCAAAAAAAAAAACCACACCAAAAAAAATGCAATGTCAGCCATGTTGGAGAATAGTTCTAAAACATAGAGGGATATGTCTCTAGATCGATTCCACGACCATTCGGATTAAAACATCGCTATTTTTAAAAACGAAATGTATTACTCCCAAGATTAATTAGTCACTCTTATTTAGTAACTTCATTTGTTAAATTATGAGTTTGATTGAGAGCTCTCTATTATAGACTCTGTTTTGCTTGAAAAATTGTGTCAAAATCATGTTTGTATCAAAGGAATATATTACAAAACCATACCACATTACCAAAGCCTTCAAGCGAGTAAATGACTTTCTGGCGAATATGCTTAACTTAAGTTTATGCGCTAATTTGGCTGAAGCGAGATACTTGTGCACGGCTATTAACTCAGGTACGACCCTTCTGGTAAGATAATGTTCCCGTCATGCATGCTGAAATCGCGTTGGGTAGATAAACGTAAAGAAATAAAGTACAGTTGTTGTTTTTGAACAAAATAGGCAGGTAATTCGAATTTACGAGTGCCATACAATGATATGCAAGAAGAACCTCACATACAGGTACCTATACAAATGAAGCTATAAATCACCGGTTGACATTTTATTTTGGTTTGTTAAGCTATGTAAAAATTATGTGGAGGCTTTGAGAACATTACGTTTCACTACCTGGAGAGAATTGATCAAAAATTGAATTCCCTCCTGCAGGTTGATATCTGTCAATGAGTTAACCAGATCACAAGAATGTCATTATAGCTAAAGGCAGTATACACAAATGGGTCAAAGAGTTACATAAAAATGACCTTGTGTGGTATTCAAGGAAGCGAGTTTTGCCTGAGGCAATGTGTGGTTAAATGTTGATCCCTCACTACAAGAGTTATTACCGTCGATTTGATTAAAAAAGGAGGTTAGACATGGTCAAATCTCTCCAGTAGGTAACAAAACGTAATGTTAATAAGTCATTGGTCATAAAATGACGGGACCATTACCAAAGCGACCATATATTACAGAACTAAGTACCAATTGCAGATACGAATGTTGAATCATTCATGTAGTGGTGTAGTTTCCTTGTAATTATTATTTTATTTATTTCTTTATATATAAAATGAACAATAATCCATGAGGAGTGACACGTACAGGTCAATTATATAATATTGAATGGCTTGAGTGTGATATAAGAATATATTGCACGAGATAGAAAATATTGCACGAGTCGAAGACGAGTGCAATATTTTTCTATCGGGTGCAATATATTCTTGTATCACACGAAAATAAGCCATTCAATATTATTATTATTATTATTTATATCAGGCTTTTGCTATGCGGTAAAATGAAAATTTAAGCTTACCTAGCCACCGGGTTTAGCGAATGTGTATTGTAGTGTAAGCTTAACTTTTGACCTTCTTGTTTTCGGCTCTTTACTCTTCAAAGACAATTTCGGAATAATTATTTATAGGTTTATTTGTAGATGTGGATTATCATCCAGAATTGCCGCGAATTAAGTTTGTGATTTTACTTGCTTATACAGTACGATATCTCCTGTGAGCCGTTACGGTGTCTGTATAGTTGTGCTGTTGTATCATGATGCGTGTTGGTGCTGTCACCTTGGTAACGCGCGACGTGTACGAGGTACGCGTACAATATTAAAAAAATATTGTATTGCATCCGGGTATTTTGCAAAATATTGTACAATATACACTTTTATTGTATCGCTGCAAAGCCTGATATAAATAATAATATCTTATATAGGCACCTCTGCACTAAAAAAGACATGGGCCAAAATAGAGGTTGAGATCCGATCTGTTTTCAACAGTTTATCTTACATATATCATTACAATAAAATTATTTCCACCAACATAAATTATGTATATATACTAGTTCAAAAAGAAATTTAATGCCACACTTTCATTTCTTCAATTAAAAACACTAAGACCTTACATTCTGGCCCTATCAAATCAATACAGAATATTATTGATCTCAATTGAAGTTGATTCACCCATTCGTGTTTTTTTTTAATCATTAATGAAAATGCAAATGGCAAAGCGTTATTAACGTTTAAACTACTTTTCAACACCATGATATTTATATCTTAGAAAAATGTGTATAAGAAGACATTTGTGTCCATGTGGTACTTCCCATTTATATGGGTAGGTCACAGTAAGGCTTTGCACCCAGCCTCTTTGTTTGTAATGAGTACCGCAGGTTAGCTTCCCTGGTCAGGTAGTATCCTGGGCGGTATATGTATGTGTCTTTGAGTCATATGTGGCATGTTCTCAAATGAATCTTTCCTTATATAACAAATGAAGACCTGAGCGCAAGATGACCGTAACTCCACTTGGCCCCTAAACATGTATACACTAAAGTTGTGTATAGTTTCGTATAGTATGGTAATGTTTTATACATATTCAGGGCCCACACAAATCTTTCACACCCTTTCATGATGTTTTCACCCCGGAACATGTATTACAAATTTTAAAACTTTAGTGTTTGCATGTTGAGGGGCCAAGTGGACTTACGGTCTTCTTGCGCTCAGGTCTTGAAATGGTAATGAGACAAATTAAACGGAATAATCAGAAAAAAATTAGGGTGATCATGTAACTGATGCATGCGTGAACCATGTTTTGTACTTTGTTCTCAAAATTACAGGAAATGAATTTGGCAATCTTAGTTGGGTGACGATATGGTGTATTATTTATAAGACGATATGCTGTATTATTTACACTATTCAATTTCATTTGGATCTGTGTCTTTGTGTCATTTGTTACATGCTTTACCATTCAATCATTTATGATATATATCTGGTATATTATTTACAACATTTAATGTCATTTCGCTATGTGTCTTTGTGTCATCTGTAGCATGTTCTGCATTCAATCATTCCTTATATTTATATATATAATATATATATATATATATAGAGTCGTAGATAATAAGTAAAAACAGTACCAGTTTGTTGTATAAAACACACAAGAATGTATATATATATATATATATATATATATATATATATATATATATATATATATACCAGACGCAAAAAGAAACTCGCCAGTTATATTCATCCTGGCTGTTCAATAACTTGATAATTTTGAATTATTCTGAAATGAAAAGATATGCGCCTCCAAAGCCTCAAACCCCAAAATCAAAAGTTGCATTTTCAACGATTTTCAATGGGAACGCATCGTTGTACAGGGTGGGCCATTAAAAAGTTCACACTTTTTTGATGGCTTATTTCTCAAAAGTGCAAACACATATTGAAATAAGTTGAACATATTTGTAAACCTCTATGTCTGGACAGTCATTGCTGCAAAGGGCATTAACATCCATGGTCTAATTACAAAATGGCGGCCATTTGAAGCAAGGGGGTCAAAAACCACTTTGCACACACGTAAGTCAAATGGAGCGGATGATCACACGATATATGGTGGTCGCTGGTTCACACCACAATGGATTAGGAACAAAGGAAGAAAAATAACAGTACGCATGAAAGTTCTGTCAATATTTCTCTTGTAAATTAACCATATTTAAATAAATATTTCTTTTTCAAACAGAATATGTAGCCTTCCAGTTGAACAGAATATGTAACAGTAGCTTTAAATAATCTGTGCAGTTAACGTTTGTTTGCAGTCGCATTCTAGATAATGTGCATAATTTTATACCCGAGTCTTCATGATGGTTATTGCACTATAACATAAATCTTATATAGAGATATAACAAGATAAATTTATAAATAGGTGTCAGGAATGTCTCTCCTTCTCTTCGGAAATTATTTCTTCATATAGACACATGTAAACCGTAGCAGTGCTTCAATGGAAACGAGTTATTTGTCTCAAATTGTCATGAAATTAAAAATATTGCACTAGAAAAGTAAGAATACAAGTAAAATCATATTTGACTCTGATAAAAATAGCTCTGTTCTTCATTACTGCTTATCGTGGTTCCATAAAGTCACGTATTTATGCATGCCACAGTGAAAATGCTTCTGTCTTTAAAGTGTTCTTATCGTCTTTCAACGTGGCCTCCTTGCTCGCGAATACAAATCATCGCACGATCGTACATATGGTGAACTGCTCTTGAAGTAACCCTGGTGCGTCGGATCCTTGTGAACGCATCTGTAATACGTCTCCTCAGCTCCCGCAAATTCCTTGGCGGACCTTCGGCATACACAGACGCCTTGACATCACCCCAAAGCCAGAAGTCCAAAGGTGTCAGATCAGGACTCCTCGGAGGCCACTCCACATGATGTCCAAGGCCGACAACACGATGCGGGAACAACTCCTGCAATCTGTCTCTAACAGCGATAAGACGGTGGGCTGGCGCTCCGTCTTGAAAGAACCACGCCCTGCGGATGGCCCCGTTCGCTTGCTGTCCAAATATTTGGACCAGTTGAGGCTCTAGTTGATCATTGATTATGTCGAGGTAAACGTTTCCATTTATGTTCTGGTCAACGAATATCGGTCCTATCAACCGGTTGTTTCCTGTGACGGCTGCGCGAACACTAACTTTGCGTTTGTCATGTGGAACGTTAAAAGCAAAGTCTCTCGGAGGATTGCCTTTCGGTGCATACATCCGTACGTTTTGAGAAGAGACAGACCCGTCCATTTGAAAGTTTGCCTCGTCAACAAAAACAGCGGTATCAAGAAAGCGACGTGCTCTGTTAACTAATCAGTTACAAAACTGAAGTCGCCGATTCGGATCTCCTGGTTGCAGTCCATGACGCTTAAGGATCTTGTAAGGGTGCCATTCGATATCATGAGTGATGATTCGTCTGAACGTTGTCTTTGGAATATGGGGACAATTGTTCCGTCGAGTACTCAATCTTGGGTTAGCTTGCAGCTTCTAACATCGGCAATGTGATTGGCTGATCTTCCTGTTCGTGGTCTCCCACTGTTAGATTTGTTCGATTGAGAACAGTTCCATGTAAGTGAAACTTTTGTTTAATATTATAGATGTGTCGGCGACTAGGAAGTCTGGTATTCGGAAACTGGTTCGGCCATGCATTCAGGACAGAGCGCACATTTCCGGTTCTTGAAATTTCCTCCTCGATGAAAATTCGTTCCTCCTTTGTAAACTGCCGCATTTTGAACAGCAACAATCACCTCAAAGTACTTACACGGGTATCTCTAACATGATTGACAAGAACGCACGCAAGGCATTTTAAATTTGAAGTTCCCTCCAAAACTAGTGTATTTGTTATGTAAATGAGCATGTCCAATCAGCCTTTTGTGTCAATTTCACAGGTGAATGATTTTCAAACAGTAAACAACTCATACACGCATGAGTCCGATGATCCCGGCAATGACACTCAAGTAAATGCATATAGAGTCATCAAACTTTTTAAAACTTGCTTAAGCCTAAAAACTTAATATGCATGATCATTGTCTATAGTCTTACGTGTGTGCAAAGTGGTTTTTGACTTCTCTGCTTTAAATGGTCACCATTTTGTAATTAGACCATGGATGTTAATGCCCTTTTCAGCAATGACAGTCCAAACATAGAGGTTTACAAATATGTTCAAGTTATTTCAATATGTGTTTTCATTTTTGAGAAATAAGCCATCGAAAAAGTGTGAACTTTTTAATGGCCCACCCTGTATTGCACACAAGCACCACGGGCCAATCGATAAAGTACACACCCCAACATGCACAATTGAATCGTTAAAATGGCAACTTTTCATAATTTTGAATAACTTGACCAAAGTGGCATCAAATGTCTTTGTTTTTAAAATAAGTAACAAAATCATGCGGTGATAAATGAAAGTTGCTGTTCAAATTGAAAAAAAAATAAGGGTCTTTGGGTGGCAGATCTAAAGGAAATTAGGGGGTCTTCGGGTGACAGAGCATGTATTCGTAAAAAACATGGGGTCTTTGGGTGAGAGCGACGCTGAAAAGGGGGTCTCAACAGCCCTACATACGCGTCACCTCCAAAGTTGGAGTGCCCCCTCCCCGGGGATTATCTTCACTACGATCATGACAGCATAATTTAGTTTTACAATTTTTAACATTAAGATTGATTAATAATCTTCTTTGAAAAAAGCAAAGGAACGTAAACTGTGAAGAAAAATTGTAACAAAGAACAAGGGGAGATGAGCAAGGAATAAAAACTAATGACATATATAATCATGCCTAAAAGACGATGTAAAACTTCTCAGTGTGTAATAAAAATAACAGTCAGTCCGCTTTTCCACACCACTTATTGTTTGAGTAGCAAAGGGTTGATGTTAAAGCAGTTTCATCAAAAATAAAGCAATCTCGACCATTTTTTTGTGATGTGAAAACTAAGAAAACGGGTTACCTCAAAACTGTTATTTTCAAATGCGAACATCTAAAATGTGACAGAAGCTGAGACATTCAGAATTTTAATTATGTGAATTAGGTTTATTCTTAAGTCTGTGCAGAGCTCTGTTAATTGTCACAAGTTTGTGACTTCCTATGAATTCGTATTGCTATTGAGGACTAATGGGAATAAATAAAACATACCGTACCAGTTGGCTCTTAAAGGCAGATGTCTATGTAAAACAAAATAACACAGAATCTCCTTATTCCTGACAGAGCTCAATATTTAGTCAATAGCATTATTAGTGACATCTGAACGATTAACTCGGCGATTGTTCCGTGTGCGAAATAACACAGAATCGCCTTCTTCCTGACAGAGCTCAATAAGTCATTATCATGATAAGTGACATTTCAATGATTTATACCCGGTGATTGCCCAGTGTGCGAAATGTCCATCATTATCTGTAGCAATTAAGTATTTTCTTTATTTAAACAGGTGAAAGATCTGTTTTTGGGCGGGTGCGGCGTGATGGATGTGCAAAATGAAGACCTAATTGAAGCCATTTGGTGGACCATTTTGGCACTATTATTGTGTAAAATTTTAGCTTGAAACAGCTGAAAAATTGTGAAATGACGGCCTAATAAGCGATTTGTGGACAAGTCTTCACTCAAACAGAAGCGAAGGCGACCACTTGTTTATGTATACGCAGGGGGGTGTCTGAGGGGGGATGTTCCCCTCTGAGAAGTAAGAAACTTTTGCAAAATGAAGACCTAATTGAAGCCATTTGGTGGACCATTTTGATACTATTATTGTGTAAAATATTAGCTTGAAACAGCTGAAAAACTGTGAAATGAGGGCCTAACTTGTGGACAAGTCTTCACTAAAACAGAAGCGAAAGGGACCACTTGTTTATGTATACGCAGGGGGGTGTATGAGGGGGGATGTTCCGCCCTCAGACGTTGGAAAATTTTGCAAAATGAAGGTCCAATTGAAGTCATTTGGTGCATAATTTTTACACTGTTATCATAAAAACAAACCAAAAAAGGGACCGAACTCAATTTGCAAAATTTTACTTGAGATTTGAGATTCGGAATTATTACTAAAGCATGCATGGATTGATGTTGAAGTCAGCATTGAGTCCGTCTTAAAACTGACTTTGGTGATAAAATGTCACGGGCCCTGCATATCGACGGGCCCGCAGTACAGGCTTTTGGGCAGTGGACCCGCCTTCAAGCAATTTGCCCAAAATAATCACAAGCCTATAATTTATACGATCGACCCGGCTGTGCGGATTTTTAGGTATGGACAGTGATACTGATGGGGGCCTACGCAATTACGTGCAATTTAACATTTTTTCTTCTCTTTTACTCTTCTCTTTTTCTCTTCTCTTTTTCTCCCTTTCTCCCTTTCTCTTCTCTCCTTTCCTTTTTTTTTTTTTTGGGGGTGGGGACCAAAATGTGGGGGACATTTGATATTGTGTCCCCCCCACTTTGAAAAGTGAGGGGGACGTGTCCCCCTGTCCCCCACCCGATTTACGCCCTTGCCTATACCTATTAATGCATGTTGCTCCATAATATCGTATTAACGAAAACATGATTTCAAATAATATCTAAAACCGGTGATCTAAAGTTAAATAGTCATATGACACCGTGGTAAACGATCAATGTTGTAAATTGAACTAATACAATCTGACGCTTTAACCACAGTCTTGGCATTATGTTATCCTGTTGTACCTGAAAAATGCACTTCAAATCACATTAGGTAAAACAAATGCCACATTTTTGGGTATTATTCTGTCTCACCGTAAGACATCAAGAATGTTTTTTTAAGCAAAAAGCGTACTTACTCTGTAAAATATATCTTATTATTACCCACCGATCAAAAAAAAGTTATATTATGGTTACGTCGATTTTTGAATCCATGTGCGGATTGTGTTTTGGCTAAATGAAACGTGTGCTAAATTTGATACGTTGACTAACCGGTCTATTTAACGGACTATACATGTACACGCACGGACGGAAGTTATGTAGGTCCAAGTCTGGGTCGCAGAGGTCGAAGGTTTTATTTGAACAGAACTAGTGTCTTGAAACAGACGTGATCAACTGGTGCGGTGACTTCTCCGTAGTCCACTTGCCAATTGTGCATACTCCGACTATTACATTAAGCTTAAAACTCTGATTCAATTATTTGTGCACAATTGATAGATTTCCACATTTTTTGGTGGCTACTTTTGTGAGCCAAGTACAAAAAGCAGTTGCGCGAAGTCCGGTGCTTGTTATTGTTGTACCTCCTTACATATGCTAGGTTTTACTTGACAAGGAGTATAGCAACATTAAAATGGATACCCCACAGTACACGCCAGAGCAAAGAGCCTTTCTTGTTGCAGTCCCCCTTCACTTGGCGCTATTTATAAAAATTTTGCGAAGTGTCAGATAACTGGAACGAGTCGTAATCTGAACAGAGAACATTGTGGTCGCCCCCGAACAGGAAGATCTGCTCCTACCAGTCCGTAACACTCTGCAGGCGGGCAAGCAGGAGGTCAAATTAGCTGCCATCGAAATGGACTTGGAATACTATCTGCAACCTTTAACAGAATAACTCGTTTATGACTTTCGATACCATCCCTATCAGACGATAAGGAGACATCAACTTCAGCAAGCAGATCACCAACGTCGCACTGTGTTCCGTCCGTGGCTTTTTGCCCGTCCTCTACATTTCCTGGAGGATTTTATCATTGGCGATGAAGCAGAGTTTGCATTAAATGTTTACACGAGTCCTTCTGCAGATCTTGATGAACTTCAGAGACACATAATTGCACAATATGACATTCGCGGGCAGGACATACCTCTCATTAGACGTGGTGTGGACGCCATGTTGAGAAGACCAGAAATCTGCATACAGATGAATTGTGGGCATGTGGAAGACTAAGACTAAAACTGTCAATAACTGTAAACATTTTAGAAAGTGATGAGACTTTTTTTGTGATTTGTATGTTGTTTTGATTTTAATTGAATTCGCGCAACTGCTTTTTGTACTCGGATCACAAAAGTAGCCACCAAATTCTTATTATGGGTCACACGCCAGTGATTTAGTTATCTAGAGAATTTTGACCAAAGACCTCATACTTTTTAATCCAGCGGCATTTTTCAAACTGTATACTTAATTTCCATACACCCTGTACAAAAAGCAACCAGGAACCCCGCCAAAAACGACAACAAAAGCAAGCAAACAAACAAACAAACAAAAACGAGACTGATTATTTTGTGGTCCCCGTTTTAGGGATCAGTCCCGGGTTTGAGTCACCGTTTTCGGGATACACTTTGTTGGTCAATGAATCTTCTTTCATGTTTATCTATCAATGCAATTAGAGCGTCCACGAATGAGAATCCCATATGTTACTTGCTGATGGCAGACAATAAGTGATTACGGTTGGTTTCCAGCATGTAACCTTGCTGTAGGGCATTCTCCGATGTCAATTTATAGAGTACATTTAGACGGTCACATAAAGGCCGGTCATTTAGACAGTCACATAAAAAGTAACGCAGCCGTTATAAATACGCATATAGCTTCAGATTTTTTCATCGTTTTCACAATAATTTAACATATGAAAAACGATGGTTTATTTTGGAATATTGTTCAATATTAGCAACACAGTCACAGTAGTTTTTTTTTAAAAAGATACCAAAACTTAAAAAATGTTTCATTTTACAGCGACCAATGTTTATTACGCAGGTGTTGTGACATGTTAC
This sequence comes from Amphiura filiformis, assembly GCF_039555335.1. NCBI lineage: Eukaryota > Metazoa > Echinodermata > Ophiuroidea > Amphilepidida > Amphiuridae > Amphiura > Amphiura filiformis. Next base: position 26,662,555 of record NC_092647.1, read on the forward strand.
ACCCTAAATGATCTTCGCGCTGAAAATACACACTATTTACTGCAACTTTGAAAACTCGGGTGATTTTCATTATAAAAACAATACCTGACCTCCGAACTTTACGTAAATGCACTACCTTTAATGTACCTAGAGTGCTGCTCAGCAGTCTTCAGTTATTAGTCGTCTGTATTGGACAACACGAGATTGGGTTACATTATAGGAAGATAACTCGACTTCTTCAAGGGCTCGGCCACCCACCTTTGTACAGTATATTTGTGGGACCTGAGCACACATCTGACACACCAAATTACATTCTGAATACAAGGAATGCCCTTCTGATATCAAATATTTTTTATTGTTTTGAAAGTCGAGATAAAATACAAACTTCAATTAATCCAAATTATTTAAAAAAAAAATATTTTTTATTCTTAAAGGTCAACGAAATATGATAAACTAGATAGACTTTACATATCTTATGCTACGTACTTAAAGTGTATATTGCTGGAATTAAAAGCCAACTATTATTATGATGTACATAATTTATTTTTGCACTCTTCCAGAAGTGCATCAACTACACGAGGCTCTAGCCTTAACTAGCTGATCAGATCCATTCGGTGATTTTATGTTTAAAATTTCAAGTGAAATATATATATATAAATACAAAACGCACATATAATACTAGTCAATATATCACGCTGAACTCCAAAGCTAGTGCCGGTGACTCGAGGTAGATATATATATATATGAACTATATACTCTGATCAACTCATAATAGGCAGGACTCATAACATTGTGGAGTGATATAGAATGGCGTGACGCGAGCCGTGCGCAGCACCTGAGCGAACTGCGTATTACGTGATTGATGCACGCTTTTGTGAATGTACACGGGCGGAAGTTGTGACTTTACTGATTCGCGCAATAACAAAAAAACCGAATAATTTTGCCTATTGAGCTGATAATAACATAGTATTATATTTGTTCAATATTCAATAATTATAGAGTTTCGGATTTTTTGCCCAATTGTTGCTTTTCAAATGTTCTTTTATTACTGTTATTAGTTGTGATCTTTAACATTCCATTAATGGTATCGATTTTACATTGCAACGGACACTGGACATATCGGATACATGTTTAATGCTCTGTTAAACATTATGTGTTTAAGGTTACATTACATGGCCAATGTTCTGGTTGCGCGTGTGAAGAAATGTTTTAACCTTGGGCAAGTATCATTTCCTAATGTCAAAACATTGCTGTCGACTATAATACGCCTAATACTATTTAGATGTCTAAAGTAGTCTCGTTACAAGTCAGTGTGCTTTAATATTTGTTGATTGGTTGTTTTTTTGCTATCGAGCTTTTTGGGCTTTTAAGTCCGTAAATTAGGCCAACCAAATTAAGAAAAATCAGGGATTAACCCACCACTAATTTCAATAGAAACGATTTAATCATCATTCATTTCATAAAATTATGTTAAAGAACATATCAAAAGTCCCCAAATTCCAAGTAGTGGAACAAAGCCTAATTTGCATAAATCCAAAATGGCCACTTATGCAGGGGGAAAATTCAAAGTTGGTCAAATCTTTGTTAAACCATACCAATATCTTGCTCTTATTATAAGGATTCAGAAAAAGTATAGTTTGACCAGTCTCCGACATACAGTTCTTGAGTTGTAGGCAAAAGGGTCAAAGGTCAAATTTTGGGGTCCACAGTCGTTTACAATCAAAATGTGCTCCCATCTTAATCCAACATATGTTCTTTCGGCAAAAATAAATCAACATGAGAAAAGATGCATTGTTTTGGATGTTTTGTTTCATGAGTTACATTACAAAATAGGTCAAGGTCAACATGACTCAATGTAATTTGATTTTCTTTACCATGTTACCAATGTAACAAACCACCTGAGATATGGGCAAACTATTCTTTTTTAAATGTTTTTGCAAGCGGAGCAATATGAAACCATTTTTATTAAAATCAGAGATTTTTTCAATTTTTGTCCCCCTGTGGAATTGAAATTTTGACATTTGACCTTTTCCCCCATAGCTCAAGAAATATATATCGGAGATAGGTCAAACTATACTTTTTTTTAATCCTTATGACAAAAGGAATACATTGGTTTGGTTTTTAACAACAATCAACCAAATCTGAAATTTAACCCCTGCATAAGCGGCCATTTTGGATTTATACAAATTAGGCACTGTCCCACTACTTGGACTTTTAAGGACTTTTAATATGTTCTTTAATATACTTGTCTGAAATGAATGGTGATTAAATAGTTTTTGTTGCTATGAGTTTATAAAAAAAATGTGATTTAACGTGCGCTTCATCTAAGCATGACCTAGTTATCAGCACACTTCAATAAATATTCTGCTGCCATTAGGATATATCAGAATCATTTCCGCTTCACCAAGTCTGCAACTAATGCGCAGATACTCTCAGCGACTTAGATTGTGATTACCCCCAGCAACTCCTTGGCTGGAGTGAAGCAATTGGGCATTCAGCTATCTTGCTCAAGGACGCAACACACTGGCCGTGGCGTGGCTCGAACCCGCAACATTTTGATTATCAAGCACGCGCCCCAACCATCAGGCCACCGTGCTTCCCACACACACACTATAACGTCATAATGTGTGCATGCCCTCACAAAATTGGGAAATCTAAAACAAAGACAAAAATACAAACACAATTTAATTTCGGCTACAAATTCCAGGAACAAACAATTTTCACCGGAATTCTACTAAATATGAACCAAATGACTTTTTTTGACAGAAATGTTAAGCTTCAAGTCGAATAATTTCGCAATTGAAAATACCAGAATTGACGGTGTGGAACGCCAACCTTACCCTTATGGGTACGGCCATACCCCGGGTAAGATAATGGGTTCAAATCGCTTTCACTATGAAAGGATCGATCTATATATCTGAATTCATTTGCATAGTCCCTCTTTGTGGGACTAAGGTAATAATAATTAAATCATGGAATTTAGTACTTTGCCACTCTCTACAACGCGCTATGCAATATAGAACTATTTTAGAACTTTATTATAGAACGGCTTGAAATAAAACTATTACAATGTAAGCGTTAGTATGTGACATTGCAGAGTAATGACTGATGAAGTTGACCCAACAACAGCTTAGGCGTGGATGTTTTAATAGAAGTATAGGCAAGCAAAATAATACACATGACGAATAAACGACTGGGAATGAGAGTAAGGTGTGATTTCAGGGCGGCATTCATATTTGTCATGGATTATGGGAGTGAGTGGCGGCGTTTCAATAACAACAGCTGTAGACAAAGCAACAGGGAAGTTACAATTGAAATTTGCAAAGGTAATCAAAGCCAAACAAGAACAACGTGAACTTCAAAATAAAGGTTAAACATGACGTGTTATCCAGATAGGGAAGTATCTAAAAATGTTACAATCTGTTTTTTTATTATGATTATAATTATATGGCATAGAATATGGCAAGTCGTGTACTAGGAGTTTAGTAGTATTATAGTAAAAACGTTGTGTAATTTATGATCTGGTTCAAATGACCTGCTGGAAGCTGGGTATGTATACTTACCTATGTGGTCAAAGGAATTGGCATATGTTAGACAGAAACATAATTATGGTACAAGTTTTAAACGGGTCAATCGTGAGTTGGGACACAATAATTTATGAAGATGTGTCAATTATTATTTCCGTTATTATTTATCGCTCAGATAAATCCGCCTGATAGCTCGTATACCTGCCCATTGAAATATTGAATAAGTTTGTCATGTCTTGGACCTCTAACCCGAGTTTTAATCTGAGATGAAAGTGCATTATCTGTTTCCTTCAATCCCTCTGTGTGTATATCTTTTCAAGAAAGCATACCCTGTTTATTTTGGTTTTTATTGGTTATGAAGTATTATGCTTTAATTTTAATAATAAAGCAACATAATTTTTAGAAACCTTAAAGAGTGGAACTCAACATACAAGCTACTGTGTTGATACCTCTTAATGCATTAATGAATGTAGAAGCAACATGGGAGCATTTATATTGTAATGTAATACTATCATCCATCTTTTCATGGACCAGATTTATTAACAGTTCAAGGAGATGTTTATTATGATTGTAAGTGATATTCTCTTCATGAAAGGTATGTTTACAGTGTATTTCATTATAGAAAGAAATTGTCAGACAAGTCAAAGTCAAAATCAACTCCAGCTCCCCAGTGTATCATCAGATAATGTTCATTGATGACAAGCTATGTAGTTTATAATTATAAGCTTATATAAGTTTCAAATATTTTTTTATAGCGAATAAGCATTTAATGAATCATGAAATTGAAATGAAGATTAATATCGCTTGACATTTTGATATCATCATAATACGCTCCGTCTGATGCATTGGATGCCTAATTCATTTATTAACACTAACTTACTGAGGAAAATTTGTATAACACGTCGTATGAAATGGGTTGCTCTTGTCACCTTGGATTTTCTTTCTTCTTTCTGAATCATCTGGTGGTGTATTTTTGCAAATTAGTGCTTCGGATCAAAACCTGTATGCCCCTCGTAGGACCAGGGTTAAAAAGCTTTGTGAAATGAACTTTGTAAGCTTAGGCATTAGAAACAAACTAGTTCGATCTTTCGATAGACCATCGATGCTTGGTCGATCCTTTTTATTTATGAAATCACTTAATTTACAATTGTTAATTGTGATAAAGTGGTAATTTGTTCTAGTGCTATTGACCAATATATATTTAGCGTTAATTCTGATTAATTAGTTGATAGTTCATTAATAACAAGCATCGAAGCAGCATAAACGGTCGATCCAAAGATCGAACAAATTTGTTTCTGGTGCCTAACTCTTGCCTAACTGTTTAAATGGTTCTTCCCCTGGCCTGTATATTGACATAAAAGGATCATCACATATCCGTACATATTAGAAATACCAATTTGGCAATTTTCTATGATACACAGTTGAAAGCATACATAGGCCCATGCTGTAAATTATCATTCCACATGGAACTATAATGACACTGCTAAGGGCTGGTATGTTTGTGCATCGAATTAGAATGACCAATTTGTTTTTCATTTTAACATCTGGTTTTTTTTCTGCATGGGCCTTTAAATGGATATAATTTACATACATATCAAAGGAGACATTGAATTGTAAGCCCGTCTTATAAATGAAATCAATCTCTTTCATTAGAGTGAAAGAAATGTGTCCAGAGAGAAAAGCCTGACTGACATTATATTGATATAATTATGCATGTGATGCGATCAAGCAAAATCAATCGGAACTCGGAAATATTAAATTTTCAGTTTCTTATAGGATAGTAAAAACATTTACAAAGCTGCATTTTGCAACAAACCCCATTGAAAGTAAACATTTTCTGTAAAACATTTTTGTTTGCTGAGCAGTAGATTATCAAAAACTGTTTTTTAAGGTTATGAAAACGTTTTATACTTTTAATAATACCCTTTATATAACCCGACATTTAAACGTTTTCTGACAACCTTTTATAACCTTTTGCGAATTATGTCGAAAACGTTTGGTGTTTGCTGGGTATGCGGGTATGGTGAATGTCTGGCAGACATTCCATCAATATATAGCGAGGTGGACACTTTTGAATATAGACTTACAGACCCTGAGGACAGATTGCAGAGCTCAATCGTGCTCCAAGAGTAAACTGGATTAGCTAAAGTGAGCTAGTCAGTTAGCTATATCAATGCGATGGCGCGATGGCGTATAAAAAGTGAGATATCAATTTGTAATTTCATGTTATCAACTGCTGTATAATAAGTCAAAGTTGTTTTCAGAAATGGAACTGGTAATGTTCATCCAACGAATATAATAATTTCACCCAAAAAGCTATTATTAAAAGAAGCAATAATATACTTCACTTCCATGCGTCATCCTGTACGCCAATTAGAATGTATTTTTTGTATTGAATATAAATACGTTCTTACCGAAATCTTGCAGTGGATATTGTAGTAATGAAGGAAATTTATTGACCATACCAAGTTAAAATGCGTATATTTTGGTAAGCCACTGTATCATCAGCGTCCTTGCTGTATTTTAAAGTTAATAATGCATGTTAATTTTCTTGATACCAACACACCGTGCATCACACCAGACTACTCACATTATGGTAAAAGTCAAAATATTAGTGTGTCTGATATCACAATATAGTATAGAAACAGCAATGAAGTGCTTTTAATACTACAGCCTGTCTCAAAAAAAAATTGTGCAAGTGAAAAGCGCCCTCTCTGGCAATTAGAAAATACCGTTAACATAGTCTTAGCTCTGAACTGCCGTTTGTTCTGTTCAATTTGCTTGTTTTAATCTCGAGATTAAATGGTCGAGATCAAAAATGGTTCATTGGACACCCAAGCATGGGAGGCGGAAACCTGGAAGACCTGCTCTGACCTACATTGACATTCTGAAAAATGACACTGGACTGGAGGCAGCAGACTTCAAGACAGCAATGGAGGACAGGAAGTTGTGGAAAGCCATCACAGTTCGAGGACACCACTCGAATTAAGCAAGTAAGCAAGTAAGCAATCTCGAGATATGTTTAGTTAAAGACGAAAGGGTAAAATCACAATTGTGCCACTTTTACTAGGGAAGAGGGCTTTACATGTAACAGTGATAGCATCAAGTTTATCAAGAGTTCCTTCGTGAAATCAAAAGAATGCATCAATAACACAATACAAAATTTGTTTGACTGTTTTTACTGTTTTATCATGATGCAGGAATGATGATTCTCTTTTTCCACTTACAAGAGATTAAAAGATAAATAAATATTTCACATTCTGCTGTAAAAATTAAATATATGTGCATGTCAATGATTTTATCATGATTTTATCATGGTAAATCATGCTGTTCTCTTAGTCACTTAAGACATGTTAAAAGACAAACACATATTGCGCACTTAAACATGTTATAGGTTAATGAACGCGTATTGCTTGTTGGGAGAGATATTAGACAAAATAATGCACGCGTGCTGATGTTGATGTGTCTAAAACATGCGCCCCGAAAGGAGGAGTGCAATAGACGCATCAACATCAGCTATCATTGATTTACATGTACAGCTCTCTTCCCTAGTAAAAGTGGCACAATTGTGATTTTACCCTTTCGTTGTTAATTAAACATATCTCGAATAAATTGAATAGAACAAACGGCATTCGAGAGCTAAGACTACGCCCGTGACGTTGATGTAAGCATTATGTCACAACGGTATTCTCTAATTGCCATAGAGGGCGCTTTTTACTTGCACAATTCTTTTTGAGACAGGCTGTATAACCTTTACTTTGGTAAATTTATCCATTGCTTGGTCGGCCCAACTGGCATTTCCCCCTAAAACATTTACCCTCTTGGCAAGTCAAGAACAAGCCGGTATTCAGAGCATAAGCTACTACAAGATAAGCTAATCAAACAGGATATATATTGAATTTTGAAAGTTCTTTGCAGTGCGTGAAGTGTTCTGGGAAAGCATATGTTAAAGCGCTTTACTATTACTGCGCGGTCAGCTCTACAAGTACATTCAACACGTGATGAATGCTGTGGTATGTAAATAAGCAAAATTGATGTATCACGTTCAATGCTATGCATATAAATACAAATGAAGAAGCCATTGAAGGCTCCATTGAAGCACCCATACATAAACTATGGTATTCCACATTTGGGACATTTCGACAAGCTTTGAAGTATAATTGACAAATTGGCAATGCGTCTCATTTATGGCTATACACTATTCCTCTTGATATTTAGTATGCTCATCAACCCAGTAATATCTGGTAATATCTGGTAATATGCTCATCAACCCAGTAATATCGACGACACAGTAATATCGATTTGATAGTTTCTTTACACTGGCATACAGAATGCACACAATCATTCCAATAAATGAAGTCCTTAAGGGGGTACTACACCCCTGCCCAATTTTATGCCTGTTTTTGCATTTTTCTCAAAAATTATAGGGCATTGGTGACAAATAAGATATGTATATTATAGGGGCAAGGACTACAACTACTGCACTGGAAATTTGATTTCAGCACAGACAACAGTTGTGGAGTTACAGTCAAAAATGAGGGAAACCAATATTTGATCAATAAATCAATAACTGCTTGACTTGAGTTTTCAGTGCAGTAGTTGTAGTCCTTGCCCCTATAATATGCATATCTTACTTGTCACCAATGCGCTATAATTTTTGAGAAAAAAATAGGTACAAAATTGGCCAGGGGTGTAGTACCCCCTTAAATGAATTATAATCACAATTGACAACAGCACTGGTTGTTTATTTAAGCTAATCTGTTACAAAAAGTAATTCAGTTACAGATATTTGACAGATCTGTTGTTTTAGCGATATCAGTACGCGTAGTATATTTGATGACATGCAAAGTCGCTATTATCGTAGATTTACCGGTGCCTGGTGCACCTTTAAATATTGAAGTTGTTACAATGCTGTTATTTTTGCATATGGAATGAGCTACATGGTTCAAAAGAAATAACCCACCCCTAAAATTGCAAATCATTTGCATGAATTTCCTATATTCAACACCACTGTGGTGTAAATTTAACACCAATGGGTGTTGTTGGAACATATTTTACACTGCGGCGATGTTCTGAGAGGTTCACACTCTTTCGTATAGAAGTGATACCGGTTCGGGTGTTGAAATTATAATTTTTAATCATTGTTAACATCTTAATCAATGAGTGTGAATTGTTTCTGTTGCTTCTGTTGATTTCCACCCAAATAATATATCACTTAGATCTACAATAAAGTCCACGCAGTGTACATTTTTGTATTTACACCACGCGGTGTTAATCTAAGAATCTAACACCGTAAGTTACCACCAGAATATTCAACAGCAGCTTGGTGTTAAATATTCAACACCGGAGTTTTTGCAGTGTATCAGAACAATTCCGTTAAAACTAACTTCCGAATAAATAGGCGATATTTCTTAGAATAATTTTACAAGAGTAAAATGAAAATTATGGGTTTTACTGTGGAAACCAATGGTGGGCCTCACCAACACCCCGAGTAAGTTGGCGGGGTAAAAATGTTATCACAAAGATTAGCGCAAAGGAAAGAGCTACGATTAGCATAAGTCGTGTTGTTGTAAACACGTGCATTTTTCATGCCGGATGAAACTATGGTTGTTGGAACCATTAAATATCTGTTATACTAAACTCGGGTCATACTTAAATTTCGTCACAACTAGAAAATGGTGATTACATAAAAAAAAGAATAATAATACATTTTGAACAATATTGTACAAAAATGCAAAACCTGTTTAAAGCCATAATGTACGATACAGTTTTTTGAATGGATTGTTTTGTCAAACATGCCTTTTGTTCATCTTTGAAATGTTTGAAATGGTTACAGGTGTCCCAAGTTATACTCTATTAAAAATTGTTTGTACAACAAAAGAACAACTTTGAATTAAAGTCGTACTTCAAATAGTACATTATATGCCCTATAGAGATCTACTACTATTATTACTTAATTATTTAATATTTTGAAAAATAACTAATTAACCTAAATGGAATTTCTGTAGTTGTAAATCACCTGTAAATAACTGTAACACACGAATTGCAACACCAACTGTATGTTAACAGTTTTAAGTACCCCTTCTAGTGTATCTATAGAACCCATATTAAAGATTTGGCAGATTTTTATGTTGTATACATCCTTGTGGCGATTCCAAAGCGTATACGCTAATATGTTTCCTTGCAGAGGTAAATGGTGAAGTTTGACCAAACAACAGCTTAGGCTTGGATGTTTTAATAGAATACAGACAAGTACAATAATACAAATGAAGAATAAACGACTGGGAATGAGAGTAAGGTGTGATTTCAAGGCGGCAGTAATGTTTGTCATGGATTAGAGGAGTGAGTAACGGCGTTTCAATAACAACCGCTGTAGACAAAGCAACAGGGAAGTTACAATTAAAATTTACAAAGGTAATTAAAGCCAAACAAGAGCAGCGTGAACTTCAAAATAACGGTCAAACATCTTGTGACTTGCTATCAAGATAAGGATGTATCTTAAAATGTAACTTTTTTGTTATCATAATTATAAAAATAAGGTAGTGTATTAAAGCGTACAATCGAACAATACAATATGACATGTCCTGTTCTTGACGTTTAGTAGTGTTTAGTAATAACGTTGTATAATTTATGACCTGGTTCAAATGAACTGCAAAAAGCAGGGTATGCAATTGAATACATGAATACAAAAGCCACCTAAGTCCATGCGAAGTTATTTTGAGAGAAAAACCCGTGTATCATTTTAATTCCTTCAGTTAGATTTACCTGGTCAATATGGTAAGTTTTACGTGCAAATGAGTGGATTAACTTCCTGTATTAGGTATGACGATTAGCATTTCAGGGACTTCGTGGGGTTCATTTTAAATTTTGGACTTAGGTGGTTTTTTGAATCATATACAAAGACAACAATGTTAGAATGAGATTACCACTAGTAAGATAATACAAAATAAAGCACACAGGTATGTATAATGTTGATAAGCATTCTGCCATGTAATATAAACCACACACTTTCCTTTATTAAACCCATTTCTTGTTCAAAAGTCACTCTCTAGCAATGAATGTGTTACAAGTGGACTTTTATACATACTGGATTTCAATCAATGTGTTACAAGACTCAAATCATGGAATTGGGTGATTCTTTCATACATGCTATTTTTCACATGCCCAATAGACACAGAGAATAAATTTGAGTTGTTCTTTCATGCATATGACAGGCCTATGTATAGCAACAATTTCCCATGCTTAACTCACTTTGGCCAAAGTATGGACTTAGGTGGCTATTGTATTCATATATTCAATTACATATGTGGTCAGAGGTAATGACATGTTAGACAGAAACATAATTATGTGTCTACATGTTGCATATAACTTAAACTTATGGTAAAATTGTTAAACTTGTCAACCGTAAGTTGGGACAAAATGATTCGTGAAGATGCTTCAATTATCTAATATTTTCGTTTTTCTTTATAGCTCAGGGTCACGCCTGGTTTCTCGTATACCTGCCTATTGAAATCATGGATACGTTTGTCAAGTCCTGAACCTGAAGTACTCCCCCAGCAAACACAAAAACATTTTAAAAACGTTTTAAATAAGTTATATTTTGGCTTTTGGTTTAGGTAAAAACGTTTTAATAACATTAAAATGTCGGGTTATATAAATGTCATGATAACGTTTTAAAACGTTTTGTATGAAAACACACTACAACAATATTTTTAAATGTTTTCAAAAAATGTTATTGTAAACTATTTTTGCATACAAGTTTTGCCAAATATTGTGTCAATACTTAAATAACATTATGTTATAATATTTGAACCCAGCAAACACATAAATGTTCTTAAAATGTGTTTTTTTTTCAAAACCTTTTAATAACATTTAAATGTCGGGTTATATAAAGGTCATAAAAACGTTTTTAAAACGTTATTGAAAATATTTTGGGCAAACATTTTTCGAAAAATATTTTTCTAACTCCAAAATAATGTTTTGTATTAAGTTTTCAAGAATGTTTTTGGAATGTTATTAAAACGTTTTTATACCCTTTATATAACCCGTCATTTGAACGTTTTCTGTAAACCATTTTTATTTGCTGAGCAGTAGATTATCAAAAAATATTTTTAAATGTTATGAAAACGTTTTATAGTCTTAATATACCCTTTATATAACCCGACATTTAAACGTTTTCTGCCAACCTTTTATAACCTTTTGCGAATGATGTCAAAAACGTTTTGTGTTTGCTGGGCTTAAGCTGAGATGAAAGTGTAAGGTTTGCCGTGTAATGAATGTTTCCCTTTCCTTCAATTCCTCTGTGTGCATATCTTTTCAAAAACAAAACCATAACGATATTTTACAAACATTTTATTTTGTCTTAGATTGATTACAATTACAAGTATTAGGCCTATGCTTTAATTTTGATAATAAAGCAAAACTTTTATTTGTTTCTAAACCTTTACCCTAAAACTGTGAAGGGGGTTGTACCACCCTAAGATTTTTATTCGTAATAAAAAAATCATCATTGGTTTTACAGATTTTTATTTCGCTCTTGTAAATTAATCAAGAGCTACTGACTTTTTAATTGTTAGTTAGGTATAAAAAGTAAATGTCTTTAATATTTAGTGGTAAATTTGGTAAAAATCGCGTTTTGTAGAATTTGTGTATACATAGCCATAATTTCCCAAATTTGCATGGGCGTCCTCACATTATGACGTCATAGCGACATTATGTGAGGAATGTTTGTATTTTTTTGGTTTTGGTATCACTGAATAGAGACCAATATATATATATATATCTATAAATTGGTTCCGTAGTTCTTGGGTTAAGGTAGAGTCCGATGTTTACCGTTTTCTAAAATCCGTGTTGTAATCCATGTTGTAAAATTTGTAAATCCGTGTCATGAATAAAGCTTAAAATGTATAAATAATGATATTAATGTCACAATAAAGTGTTCAATATTGCGATCAATGTGTTCTAATTGGAATATTCTCACGATAATAGGCCGATGTTTTTTAGGGATATAGGAGGTTCATGCCTTGGTTACTTGGTAATATACCTTTATTTCATTATTATTAAACAGTATTTTTATCATAAAAATGGACGTACACAACTCATGATTGTTTTTACAATTCATTCCTCTTATCTTTTAACAATTTTTGTCACATTATACAAAAATGTAATTTTCCGTGTTGTACCTCCGATTCCGTGATTTTCTTCCGTTTTCCGTAAAACGGAAAACTTCGGACTCTAGGTTAAGGAGTGGAACACAATATACTAAACTATTGTGCTGAGACCTCTTAATGCATTAATGAATGTAAAAGCAACATGGGAACACTTATATTGTAATGTAATACTATCATCCATCTTTTCATGAACCTGATTTGTTGATAGTTCAAGGACATGGTAGTTATTATTGTAAGTGATATTCTCTTCGTGAAAGGTATGTTTACAATGTATTTTATTATAGAAAGAAATTAACCGGCAAGTCAAAGTCCTCTTCTTGTTGTTGTTTTGGTTCTGTCATTTGTCATATGCAACTCAACTCCAGATCCCCAGTGTATCATTATAAACATCTCAAAAAAAGTAGCTAACCCACTTAAATAATGGCCATACTTCAACAAGGGGCTATTGTATTACAAATCTGTAAAATGCGTTGGAAGCAGAATTTATTTCTGCGCATTTTGACACCTCATTTGATACGATAGCCCGGAAAACAATAAAACACCTGTCAATTTAATGTAGTAAGGTCCACTTACATACAAATGTTTACAATACAATAACACTCAGATATCATTACACAGACTTCCTTCCATTACAGGTCATAAGCAAGATCAGACCTACCAAATGTGTAACAACCAGAAGTAAGAAGAAATAGCACACACTGCTTGTGTGTAGGTAAGCACAAAATAAATGGTCAAATTCTTTTGTAGATGCCTATTGTGATTGTGCAAGCGTGACCTTGTATGCAGATACACTAAGATGCACACTGCAATTTCAGCTTATAAATATCTCTGAACAAGCATCTTTAAAAATGGACTGATCTTTGTAAAAATGGTGTCAAAAATTATTGGAAAGAGCTATCTACTTTGTTTTTTCAGTACTTACTGCCAATTACATGTTCATTAGTATGTAAAAGTTTGAAGAACAACATTAGAAAAATACTGCTACTACAGGGGTTAATTTAAGCAGAACCCAAGCTTGTAATCACTGTTAAAGTCAATCTTAAAAAGTGGAATGATCATGGAAATCATCTCCTCTGAGCTCCTGGTGCATTTTTTTTTGTCATCCTAAAGATGTTTATTTTGAACTATATCATTTGTTCATTTCATACAATAGAGTTTTGGCCGAATTTTTTACACTTTTCAAATCCAGGGATGAGTTTAACAAACTTTCATTCACTTTCTTAGGAAACCATTACATAACATAACTCAATATCAAAAAATTCATTCACAAAAAATAGATCCTTACACAACTTAATCTTTGCCTCAGGGATATTGCTGAGAATCTTAGCTTTTATATGATACCCTATTTGTTAGGAATTATCTTCAAATTCTCTTAGAAAATTATAAATAAGTGAGGCTACATGAGCTCGGTTGTTACGTATTACAGGCCAATATGAGTGCCTTGTTAAGAAGTTAAGTGCTAAATAAGCAGTTAATTAAGAACTTTATTTTTGTTTTTTTGGCTGAAATATATATTACCTAAATATCTTATTCATAAAAAGAAACAATTAGAATGATGTTAATAATAGTTTAGACTGAATTCTACCAATTAAAAGATCAGTGGTGGGTACACAATGCAATAGGTCTAATCTTGCTTATGACATACACTCAATACAAAATCAATACAATTTACTGCAACTTTCAAATATTGGGTTACATTGATTTAAATGTACGCTGTGACGTCAATATTTAGTCAATTGCTACAAATGAGGTGTCAAAATGTGCAGAAATAAATTCTGCTTCCAACGTATTTTACAGATTTGCAATACAATCACCCGTTTTTGAATAATGGTCATTATTTAAGGGGGGTCCGTTACCTTTTTTGAGATGTTTATAATGTTCGTATATATATAGATGACAAGCTAAGGTGTTTATAATTATAAGCTATATGTTACACATATATAGCAATATGCATCTAATGAATCATGAAATTTAAATGAAGATTAATATGGCTTCTGAGATGACATTTTGATCGCATCATATACGCTCCATCGGATGCATTGATTGCCTATTTCATGTATTAACATTTACAGAGAAAAATATGTGTAACACCTCGTAAGAAAGGGGTTGCTCTATCCACCTTGGATTTTTCCACTTCCTATACTATTATAGTTGATGCCAATGCCAACGTAGCTATAGGGTGTCCCTGAAAGAACCGCATTATCGGAAACTTAATTGTTTCGTTTGTTTGCATATTTTATCGCCACAACTAAACATAACTAAATACTTGGTGTGGTTGAAGAATAAATCAGCTATCACATACTAGTACTTTTTGAATTTTGACAATCGACCATAACGTTTTGAAATATAGAATTTTACGAAACTCCTTCATTTTCAA
This sequence comes from Amphiura filiformis, assembly GCF_039555335.1. NCBI lineage: Eukaryota > Metazoa > Echinodermata > Ophiuroidea > Amphilepidida > Amphiuridae > Amphiura > Amphiura filiformis. The sequence continues at coordinate 26,677,608 of NC_092647.1, forward strand.
GCCTTTCAACGGATTCAATAGCAATCGATTCAGAGTGCTAATGCCATCATGATTCAATAATTCGTCCCAAAACCCCCGCGCGCACTAGTAAAATCGCCCGTTTTTCGCGTTATTCTCGCTGAGTTTTTTCTGCTGTTTTATTTATTTTTTCGACATCGTCAGAGGTCAAAATAGCCTAAAGCATAAATCTCAATACAAATTCTTCATCTTAGCCACAGTTCAACTTCCTTGAGAGATAAAAAGGCGGTCTATTCTAGGTACAAAAAAAAAGTATGAAATATAAAAAAGTCAATTACCCTGGGATAAGAGAGTGGGTTCACATGTATAGAATTGATTGACCAATCATTTGGTGGTGTATTTTTGTGCAAATCAGTAATTCGGATCAAAAACCGTAGGCCTCCTCGTTGGACAATGGTTAAAAGGCTTTGTGTAATGAACTCTGAACGCTTATTCAGATTAGAAATACTAATTTGGCAATATCGTATTTTATGATACACATTTGTAAGCATTCTTTGGCTCATGCTGCTCATTATCCATGGAAATGGAATGACATTGCTAATGGATAGTATGTAAGTGCATCAAATTAAAATGACCAGTTTGCCTTTTATTTTTAACATCTGGTTTTTTTTTCCTGCATGAGCCTTTAAATGGATATGGTTTACATACATATCAAACGAGGCATTGGATTTTAAGCCCGACTTAAAAATGAAACCAATCTCTTTCATTAGTGTGAACGAACTGTGTCCAGAGAGAAAAGCATGTTTGAAATCCAACTGATATAAGTAGGCATATTAGCAGAACAATTTGTCTAAAGTCTGCACAAAACGTAACTCAGCTGTTATAAATACGCATATAGATTCAGAACTAATAATTGTTTTCACAATATTTCAACATAGAGATAAGGATGATTTATTTACACACATTTCGTTCAATATTAACAACACAGTAGTGCTTTTACAGAAAACTACCCGAATTTGAAAGTTGCAGTTTACAGCGATCAATGGTTATAATGCCAGCACTGTAAACACGTAAAGCCCGCCATTATCTTCGTGCTTACTTCAAATCAATACAAATAACTGCAACTTTTAAATTGGGGTATTTTTCTTTCAAAACACTGCTGTATTGTCAATAATGAACAAAATTAGACAAATGGGGTATCAAAATGCGCGTAAATAAATCATCCTTCTTTTTATGTTAAAATATTGTGAAAACAATTATTAGTTCTGAATCTATAGGCGTATTTATAACAGCTGCGTTACTTTTTGTGCAGACTTTATAATATAAATCTGTATAAAATATAGAGTTTCTTGACTAAATGGGACAAGTCCGGCCTTTTCCAAGTTTTTTTTATAAACACATTGTGATGACATCCATTTATTATGAGATTATAACTCAAAATCTATACATTTTAATTTTAAAACTTAAATAAGGAAAAGCAACCAACTGTTCATTTATCTGAATAACCGAAACTGTTGAATGTCAAAAGATGCAGATTTAAATGTTCCGGTAAAAAGCTACTGTAGCCGGTGTACCACTTAGTTCTGAACATAATTTAAGAAGCTAATCGGTGATGAACATTCACTCTGGCATCAAACGCAACCTTTTCGATGGGTTTAAGTGTATCTTTTAAATCTGCTTCTTTTCATTTAGAAGGTCGATATGACAACACGATTTGATGTTTTTAGATGGACGAGGTATCAACATTTGTAAAACAAACCAAACTGGCTTCCTTTTTGATATTATTTAAGTTATTTATTTAAATTAGATTGAAATTTGCGTCCGGACTTATCAAATGCGTGTACATATTGTAGTGTTTTCTTGAAATCGCATCAATATCTTTTTACCATTATGTTATGAAGCACACATCAACCTAATGGTTTGAAATTCAATCACCTTCATCTGAGACGATATTCTATATACAAAGGATAAATATGATATGGCATATTTTGGTAATGGACATTTCGTGTATTTTTACACCTTATAAAGGAAATGAACGTTACCCTACCCCGAATTTAGTAGGGCACGGTCTTCCGTTGTCTTAAGGGGGTACTACACCCTGGCCAATTGTGTGCCTATTTTTGCATTTTTTCTCAAAAATTATAGCGCATTGGTTACAGGTAAGATATGTATATTATAGGGGCAAAAACTACAAATAGTGCACTGAAAATTCAGCAACTCAAGGCAAGTAGTTATTGATTTATGGATCAAATATTGGTTTCCCTCATTTTTGACTGTAACTCCACAACTTTTGTCTGTGCTGAAATAAAATTTCCAGTGCAGGAGTTGTAGTCCTTGCCCCTATAATATACACATCTTACTTGTCCCCAATGCGCTATAATTTTTGGGAAAAATGCAAAAATAGGCACAAAATTGGGCAGGGTGAAGTACCTCCTTGATGTTGCTCAATTTTTATCATAATGATTCATACCAAATTATAGTGTTGATTAAACGAAGATAACTACATTTCCATGGCAAGTAGCGGCATTACTCTGACAATGGATACAATACAAGTTTTATATTATCCATAATGGTTTAGGTAAAATGAGAATAATAATCGCGATCAATGATTGGAATAGCCAACCATATACAACGCCCTCATTCGACCAAAAGTCGCCAATGGTCAACAAAAGGGCATGTCCATGACAACATCTATCTTAGTACTTCTGATGTGTGTGTCACACATCGAAAATTCAAGATTAGTGGATTTTGGTGCTGAAAGTCAGTTTAAACTGCTAGAAATTGTTTATCACCAGCACGTATGAACTTACATTCGAGTATTAGATTATAACTGTCAAATCCCTCATCGCCTAAATAAAAATGCACAATAAAAAGTCGCGATCTTGATATAAAAGCAATAAAGAATATCTACTGTTTGCAATCGAGCTATTGCTGTTATGTCTATATGGGTATGGTGAATGTCTGGCAGACATCGCATCAATATATAGCGAGGTGGACACTTTGGAATATAGACTTACATGCCCGAGGACACGTGGCGGAGCTAAAACGTGCTAAAATAGCCAAGAGTAAACCATAGATTTTAAATAAACTGGATAAGCAAAAGTGTACCCTGTAACAAAGTGTACCCTGTAATATTGAAGAAATCTGAAGTAAATATGATCTGTTATATCTATGCGATGGTGTATAAAAAAGGAAAAACCATTTTGTAATTAGAGGTTATCAACTGCTGTATAATAAGTCACATTGGCTTTTAAGCTAATCAAACAGTACACAGTTTGAATATTGAGAGTTCTTTGCAGTTCATGGAGCGTTCTGGGAAAGCATATATTACAGCGCTTTACTGTTATTGCGCGTTCTAAAATACAAGAGTACATTCAACACGTGATGAATGTTGGTTAAGGGTAGACGAGGTATTGTTGGTCGAAGCAACCTAAAAATCGATTTTCATTATCTAGATCAATATATTGAATGAAAATTAACACCTTGATGCTTTGCAAAAGTTCATTCTACAAATCGTATACTTTGCAAACTTGCTTAATTTATTGTTGTTAATGAGTTATGAACGTTTTACAAAAGTGTTGTTGTTTCAGACCTCTTTACAACGTAACTCAAGAACCGCAGCACCTATAAAAGTATATCTGTCATATTTTGTTTCTTCTACACGCTCGGTATGAATTGAGCAAAGCAGTTTTTGCCAAAGTTCACTACCATTCGTAAGATGCTGTGAACTACCAAATCACAGCAGTTTAAAATAATTGATAACCTTAAAAGCATAATTGATGTATCGCGTTCAATGCTATGCATATAGATACAAAACAAGAAGCCATTGAAGACTCCATTGAAACACCCTTGCATAACCTACAGTATTCTATATTTGGGACATTTTGACAAGTTTTGAAGTGTAGAATATAGTCTGACAGATTTGCAATGCGTCTTAATTATGGCTATACACTATTCCTCTTGACATTTACTCTGCTTATCAACCCAGTTATCTATTTGATAATTGTGACCATCCACCACAACTGAGCCCGGATGTCGCCAGTGCCACTATTGAGATATGCTCCATTGAACTTAACAGTAAACACTAGGAAACAAAGGATTTATTGACTGTTTTATTGATTTTTCACTACTTAAATGTCAGGTACTATAGACATGATATACACCATTTTAAAGCTAATTTCAAGCAGAATATTTTGGTTGAATATCTCAAAAATGATGATTGGCGACTTCAGGGCTCAGTTGTACTGGATTGTCACAATTATCTTTACACCAGCAGGCAGAGTGCACATATTTAGCTACGTAATGCCTGTTTCATAAACAATATATTCGAGAATGAATCATTCCAATAAATAAGCCCTTAACTTGAATTTTAATCACAGTTGATTTGGTTGGTTTGTTTATTTAAGCTAATCTGTTACCAAAAAAAATGGATGACATGCAAAGTCACTATTATCGTAGATTTACCGGTGCCTGGTGCACCTTTAAATAATGATGTTATAACACTGTTATTGTTGCAGATTGAGCTAAAGGGTTCAAAATAGCCCACCCCTAACTAAATATGCCTTTGCATAACTTGATATATACATTTTGCTGAGTTGAAAAAAATCAGACATCTGTGAACAGAGAAAGTCCTTTTTAACTCTCCCGAAGTTGTCCCATTTCAAAATAACCAAATTATGTTAAAAGTTACTACCCCATTTCTCTGCTGATAATTATAAGCTTATTACAAAAATCATGGCTAATATGTATAAAGCTGGTCTTAATGGTTTTATTCATAAAGATCAAAATGGTTTTCCGAAGGGTCAAAATATTGGTTGTAATATTCATAATATTATAAATCTGATTGAATATGATGAAGAAAACGACATTCCAGGCTCAATTATGTAGTTGATAGAGTTGAACATGGGTTCTTGTTTAAGGTTTTATCCAGGTTCTATCTTGTGGATAACTTTATACAGTAGATGAAAACTTTTTATAATGGGAGGAAAAGTTACATTATTAATAATGGATTTCGTAATAGTAGTCCTTTGAACATGCCGAGCGGATTTTTTCAGGGCTGCCCAATATCACAGTTTGTGTTTCTTTTTGCAATTGAAACTCTTGCCATCGCAATTCACAAAGATGATGGCATCAAAGGAACTCAGGTGGGCAACATGGAAGAAAGATCAGTTTGCAGGCAGATGGGAGATGTGGGTTATTTTTAAGCGCTTTTTAACACCCTTGATAAATGTGCCTCTTTTTCTTGCTTTAAAATTATATTGTCTAAATCTGAAGCTATCTTCATTGGTAGACAAGGGAACCAATTTTTGTCTATTTCAGGATAATAGCCTTAGGTGGAATTCAAACACTTTTAAAACATTGGGTGTCAATTTTTCACTTAATGTCAGCTCCCGTTTTGAACTCAATTTTATCCTCAAACTTAATCAGATTGAGCAAACCCTTAACTGTTGGATGCATTTGAATTTATCTCTAATTGGGAAAGTTACTGTTATTAAAGCCCTTTTGATCCACAACTTCTTTATTTCCTTTCAGTACTTTGCATTGGTATCCCCCAAACCTTTTTTTTCAAGGCTGAGTCGATTGTTTTCCAAATTCATTTGGAATGGGGACAACGGGACATTTTATGTAAAGGTTTTGAACATGGTGGTCTTGACCCCGACTATTCTAGCTTTTGGAATCATTTGAAACTTTCTGTTCTGGAAACTTTTCATTCTGACTGGACAGTCTTGTTTAGGTATGATGTCCTTGATTGTGTTTTGAATACTTTATCTAACTGTCAGTGTCAGCTTGTATTAAAGTATTAAACATGCGATAGGAACAAAATCAAGGAGAATTTAGACTTGTCTGACTTTCACCTTCAGGACCTTATCTGGAGGAATAAAAATGTTCGGATGAAAGCAAAAAACGTTCTTTTATTACCCTGAGTGGGAACAAAAAGAACAAAAAGGTATTCATCATATTTCAGATCTTTATTATGGTAACAAGTTGGTCAAAACAATTGATTAGAAACAGAAGAACAATATAATACTTTAATAAATGGGATTTGTTTGAACTGGTTTCAGAATTCCTAGAATATTCAGTACTAAAATCTTTGCTGGTTTTGTGGGTGAGGACAAAGTTCACAAACATTTTACTCTATTATGAGGAAATGTGTTGCAGTGGTGTTGGAAAATAAGGGGGTCGAATATTTGGATATTTTGGATGAAGTGGAATGGAATTGAAACTCAGTTGAAGTCCTTGTATTTTAAATTATTTCAAAGGGCAATCTGTACTATCAAATTTCTTCATATAATTGGTAGAGATGACTCACCAAACTATTATTTTTGCAACGATATGCCTGAAACATTTGTGCATTTACTTTTTAAATGTGTAAAGGTTACCCCTATTTGAGATGAATTATGCTTTTTAATCAATAGTGTGTCTGAAGAGTCTTTTACTTTTACCAATTTAAAAAAAAATCTTTGGTGTCACCAATTCGTCCGAACATGATAATTGTGTCAATTCTATTTTTGTATGTTTGAAATTTTATTTGCGCAGATGCAAATTTCAATAAACCCAGCCGAATATGGTTGCTTTTTAAAATTTGGTTAAAATTAAGAGAAGCTTAAAGCATTTTAAGAAATGGACCCATGATCATGAAGCTCCTTAATTTGATTTTCCCTTCAATATTTGTTTTTCTTTGTTATTGCTTTTTAGGCCACATCATTGCACCATCCTTCTATGTTTTTGTTTGTTAGTTTAGTTTGTTGTGTTGTGATTGTTGTTTGTTTTTGTTTGGTTGAGTATGTGTTTTTGTGTCCCCTGTTTTGTCTTATTTGTGTTGGGGTGGATGGGTGGGTATGTTGGTGGGGGAAAATGTTGTTACAAAAAATTAGCCCAAAGGATTGAAACTACAATTTGGCATACACACGTGTGTTTTTCATGCCATTGAAAAATTAGGGGGAGGTACAACCTTTCCTTTATGGTACTAGGATTAATGGAAGCATTAAATACCTGTCAGTTATACTGATCTCTATTCATAATTAATTCTTCACAACTAGAATATGGTGAGTAAACAAAGATAATATCATTCTGCCCAATTAAAATGCAAGACAATTACTCAGATAATTCTTTTACCCAATGAAACGATGAAAGACAACAACTATGGTATAATAACCGGTACATGTATTTACTTTAATATAAGATGAACGCCCCGTGTTAAGGGTTACCTCTCGCATTTAAAATGAAACCAATGGTTTGATTAAAGAGGCACTTTGTTATCCGCATCCTCATCACGAATACGTTTTACACACAGTGGCCTAGGGGGCAATGTAATACTTGCAGTTAGGCGTAACTCATCAATTCAATGTCGAAATCATGTCTGACATTTTTTAATTAAGCCTTTTTGTGAATATATATTATGCCTTATCATGAAACGAGGATGCTAGAATCAAGAAGTATCTTTTAAGTATATATAAGTGGCTTAGATTGCGCGGTTCTGAAAGACAAGCTTATGTAAAGACAGGTTTATATTCAATCTTCACGTTAAAATGCCAGGTTGAACGACTTGGTTATACGCAGGCCTCTTGTTTATCCTTCACAATCTCGGGCTCTACTTGGCGAAAGAGGAACTAATGTCTGATGGAATAATTCATAGACAATATACACATCGAATTGAAGCATTTTGTTCCATATAATATAGCTGCGAACATCCGTATTTGGAATTACATGTTGAGGCCATACTTAAAGCCAGAATGTACCACATTTTTGAATGATTTTTTAAAATCTGATTTCTATGCATATTTGTATTGTTTACAGTTGTCCTAATCTATACTGAATTAAAATTATTTTTAGAACAATTGAATTAAAGTCGGAATGAGTACAATATATCTCCTATATATATTCAAAGTTAAGATATATAACCAATATTATTTAACAATAAAAAAAAATTAACCTAAATGAAAAATCTATCTTGTTGTAAATCACCTGTAAATAATTGTAACGCAATTACAACAGTACCTTAAAGTCGAGTTTTAAGTATATCGTCAAGTATATCTATAATAGTACGTATAATAACTGTGTACTGTTTGATTAGCTTAAAAGCCAATGTGACTTATTATACAGCAGTTTCTTGGTGGGGGTAACATTTTTGGGGCGCAGACGAAAAACAAATCGATTGAAATCAGTGAACTTAAGACCCCTTTATCGTGAAGATACGGATATAATCAATCGTAAGAAACCTGCTCCTGTGTGTAACAATTTATATCATTTGTGTAAAATGATGCTAGAATCAGGAAATTGGTGCAGATTGCAGATCTGAAAATCACCAATTTGATAGTTTCTCGTAAAATGGGACCAGGTAAATTCACATGTAAAGACAAGCTTATAACATTTAATGTCAAATAGAACGTTATTACAACTAAACCATACCCTAAAACGAGGATGCTAGAATCAGGAAATTGGTGCAGATTGTAGATCTGAAAATCACTAATTTGTAAATTTCTCGTAAATGGCACCAGGCAAATTCATATGTAAAGACAAGCTTATAACATTTAATCTTCACACTAAAATAGTCAAATAGAACGTCTTGGTCAAAGATAGGCCTCTTGCATATTCATAACAACATCGGGTTCTACTTAGCGAAGGAGGAACACAGTCATGTCTATCACGGTGGAATTATTCATAGACTCGTCGAGTTCGACTCCACTCACCCCTCACTTACATACACGCACAACTCAACTCACCAAGCATATTGTTAAACCCTTTCATCCCCTCAACACGCATCATTCATACCCAAGATCCATACATCATATACGATTTATATACAAATTAAATTTAACTTATTAAAACACATAATCAAGATCACGATTACATACATAATACAGATATTGAACAATATAAAATATACAAAATGATAAATTATTCACAAATATTAAGAAATAAGTTGTTTAAAATGTTTCACATTGCACATGCTTCTAGCATTGTCATCTATCGAGTTCCACAGTTGAGCACCTCTATAACTAAAGCTACACTTCTTATATTCAGTATTTGGCTTATCCATGATAAAAACATCTTTATTTCTGGTGTTATAACAAGTTTCCTTTTAACAAATCTATTGCACAGATATTTTGGTGCTTGATTGTTTGCAATTTTATGCATTGTAACTGCTTCGTTTATGTATAACTTTTCTTCAAGATTTTTCCAGTTTAAAACATTTAAAGCTTCTGTACTTGACTCATATCTACTTACACCTGTAATAATTTTTGCTGCTCTGTATTGTAAGACTTGAAGTTTATTACTAAGGGTTTTGTTACATCTTCCCCAAACAACATTGCAATAGCCAAAGTGAGTGGCAACAATGCTTTTATAAAGTAGACACTGATGGTGTTTGGGGATAAAATTAGCGGCTCTCCTTAGAAAATACAAACCAGTTAAAACTTTCTTTCTCACTTGGTCAATCTGATTGTTCCATAACAGTTTATCATCAACTTCAATGCCAAGGTGTTTACAATGATTGACCCTTTGAAGACGGGTTCCTTTTATGTTTACATTAAGATCATCGATACACAAAGTTTTTGTGGAGTACCAATTAACATAAAATGGGTTTTGTCAACATTAAGACTAAATGTGTTACTTGCAAGCCAGTTGTCAACATTATTTAAATCATTATTTAGTATTTTAACAATATCATTAACATCTTTTGAAGAATAATAAATTGCTGTATCGTCAGCATACATGCTCACCTTTACATTAACATATTTAGGCAGTTCATTAACATATAAAATAAACAATAGCGGCCCAAGTATCGAGCCTTGTGGAATTCCACAAGAACTTCTTTGGTCATTAGACTTTGACCCAATTACACCAGTCTATCACTAAGGTAACTTCTGAACCAGTTGACAACATGATCATCCATGCCAAAATTTGGCAATTTATCAATTAAAATGTTGTGATTGACTGTGTCGAAAGCATTTCTTAGATCTAACATTACAAGACCAAAGACTCACTATCATCAATTGATTTTACCCAATCCTCTGTAATGTTTAATAATGCGGAAGAAGTTGAAAAACCGGGCCGAAAACCTGACTGGCTATCATGCAACATATCATTTGAGTTTAGAAAAGGGTAAATTTGGTCAAATACAGCACGCTCGATGGTTTTTGATAAAATGGGAAGAATTGATATTGGCCTGTAATGACCTGGATCTGTATTATCACCACCTTTATAAACTGAGCAAATTCGGGCTTTCTTCCATCTGCATGGAAAGGTACCTGATTTAAGGGATAAATTAACAAGAAATGTCACAATGAGAGTAATTTCGATTGCTGACACCTTGAGTAACTTTGATGGAATATCATCAACACCAGTAGCTTTCTTATCGGAGAGTGTACATAGTTGATTTAAAACATAATCTTCAGTAACATTATTAAATATAAAAAGCATATCATTGTACAAATTATTTTGTACAATGAATTTAAGTGCTAAGACAGTGCAACCTATAGAACACGCATTCGTTAAAAATGATGTAGCCTAGGTCGAACAATTATTATAGCGTGACGTGGTTCCCGACATTGCCCCTATGAACTCTCACCCTCCTGATATAACAACAGACATGCCAGTACCGGTTGTGCTGATTCCGCAGTGCATATGCGTTTGGACATCACAAACTGGACATACAGGGTGTAACAATAAAATTTGTACAATTTTAAAAACAGAATGACACAAGTATGCCGCTTATTTTTTGGTTTGATATTTATATGTCTATCAAGATAATTCCTTTAGCCACCAGATAAGCTTTGTTTCAATAAAATCGACGGTATATAAGTGAAGATATGGCCAATTATGTAACCTAGTCTTAAAACTGCTTGGGCCACTTTTGTCTAAGTGTAGCCTAGGTCGAACAATTATTATAGCGTGACGTGGTTCCCGACATTGCCCCTATGAACTAACTCACCCTCCTGATATAACCACAGACATGCCAGTACCGGTTGTGGTGATTCCGCAGTGCAGATGCGTTTGGACATCACAAATCACACCTTCGACAACAAAGACGGGGAGTGTAGGTAGTATGAACTTTCGTTCAACATGGGAGACGGCCTTCGTCACAATTGGAGGCAAAAATTCCATTAAACTGGAGATAGTTGTTGTATAAAAACCTCACTTTGACCAAATATGGATATAGATAGTTAGGGATCTAAGCACTTGTTATAATAATCTAGCCTATTGTTTATATTCTAACAAAATAACGTGAATTGCACCTGCTGCGTAAGCCTAAAAATACGTGCAAGTAATCATCTTTCACGTTCATTAGCTCATCAACAAAATAAAGTGCATGCATACAATGTTGTTTTTCACTACCTACGAGTAATGGTTTCACTATCTCCGTGTTCAGAACGCACTCGTAGTTAAACTTTTCTCACACATATAGAGGTTTTGCATATGACGTATCTTACCGTAAATATGGCGCACCACTCAAATGCATTCAACAAAAGCATGATTACAATTGACCGCGACAGTTCGTCTTACACACCTAACAAACCTGACAAATGCACTACGATCAAATAGGTTGATGACAACATTTGATTGAATGGACTACACTCCGTGATTACGGTGAAGGACACTGGTTCAAATTCTTTGTTTGAAGCCAATCAATAATGTCACGCAAAACCTCTTTAAGACGAAACGGAATCTCCTTGCAGAACCCTAACCCACACAGTAACCAACATATATTATGGTTACACGCACAATGCAGGCATTATCGATCACATAAGATTGACCATATTATGATGGTTATTCAGTCATCTGGCGCACAGCATCCCTTATTTACAGTGATGGTTAATTTGCAGGGAATATGCGATAGAATAATATTCTTGCGTAACCCCAGTAATCTGGGGAATTTAAGTTTCAAATGGTGATAAATTAAATATGGTCAACCAGAATAGTCACTTTTAGATCAGGTCATCCAGAAAACTCACTTTTAGGTCTGATGGACTCGCATGTTAACAAATAGGTGCTTTAAAAATGCCATATTTATTTGTATGGTTTACTACACGTTAAGCTATTACGATATTAGAAAACTAAAATGGTGATGATAATAAACTCGAATCATTATAACATCATAGTATCATGCAATTTTTTTTATATTTGGTTTGGCAATTGAGTAACTATATGCAGTGTTTAGTCCAATATAAAATATGCAAATCTAAGAGCAACATGTTAATGTCTGTGAGAGATCTGTGAAAAACCCTTAGTTTCAGTTCCAGGTTATATATTTACCATTATAGACAACTCATTGGAAATATTGATATTTTACATAATGGTAGAATGACCAAAAACGGAGTAAGCTCGAGAACACTTTTGCCACCCTGAAAAGTAATAACGAAATACAAAACAGTGGAGAGACAAAGACAATATTTATGTGTAGACAAAGACATGACATAACACATAGGTTAGACTTTAGCTACATGTTGGCAACAAAGACAGAATATAAAGGAACACACACTCCCAGACAGTTGGACAAGACCTCAATAAAGAGCAAACAAACATGCATAAAGGAAACACATGAGCAGCAGGATACTAGTGGAACTTAATATACCAAGTTGAAAATCTGGCACATAATATACTCTCAATAGTTATTGTGTCTAGACCGCTTAATGTATTATTAATATAAGAATCAACTTGGTAACAGTTATATTATAAAGCAAAATTGTTCAAATCATCACCAGTTTCGTTTTTTAATGAACTTTATTAACAGTTCAAGGACGTCTTCTTCTTTTTCTTTTTTCTTCTTGGGGTAAGGCACTGGGGTAAAAATTGCATCACTGAAATGAGTGCAAAGGGTGTATCTACGATTAGCTTAGGCCGTTTGGGTGTAAACACGCGCGTTTTTATGTGACGGATATAAAATCTTAGGCGGGGGTACAACCCCCTTCGTAGTTCTAATGGTAATGAATGAATGAAAATATTTCGCTATCATTATTTTGTGACATACAAATCAATCTATTATGGTGTGTGAAACTCAATCACCTTCAATAGAGACGTTATTCTAGAAAGCAGAAACTTGATATGACACATTTTGGTAATGGACATTTTGCGTATTTTGACACCTGTTAGGGGAAATATAAGTTATCCTAACCTCATTTTATATGACAGATTTTTGAAGGTGACACCGCGCTCAGCTTGCCTTTTTCATTTAGTTTTCATAGCAAATTACATTGTTGATTAAATGAAGCAAACACTGGAAAAATGACACAATATTAAATTAAAAAGTATGAGGCAGTAAAAATTAAAAAGTATGAGGCAGTAACGTTCTAATTGATAGCTGATTGCATATTAAACAACTGTAAAATCACTGGCGTGTGACCATTGATAAGGATTCAGTGGTTATTCTTGTGATCCACGGAGGTTTACACGCCAGTGATTTTACAGTTGTGGGAGAACAAGATGTTGATTGAGCTATCAACTATTATAGTATCTTGACCAACTATCTTATACTTTTTAATCTAGTCTCATTTTATTAAATTGTATACTTTATTTTGATATACCCTGTATATTTCTATGGCAAGTAGCGTCATCAGTATGAAAACCAATGCAATTTTTATTTATTATCACTTATTGGTTTGCATAAAAGTGAATAATTGTCAGATCAGCACCTGTCAGCAGCTAAATAAAAGGCACATTTTAGCACAATAGGAACATTACAACTATTGTATTATACCTATAAAATTGATTCGTGATATTATCACTCAAACAAGAACTGGTTCATTCCGTTTGAAATGCAATTCCCCCATCTTGATAAAGTTCTCAATCGAATTATGTTCTCGTGGTATTGCTGCTATGGCTCTAATTCCTTTAATCGCATGGTGAATGTGGCAAAGTAGACACTTTTGAATATAGTGATACAAGCCATGATGACAAATGTCTGAACTCGATCGTACCAAAATAGTTATGACTAAACAGGATTAGCAACAGTGTGTATTGTATCATTTGGGTTATTCCGCTTAAAATCTTCAAGACATGACCTTAATCTTCCACACAGAGGGTTTAGATTTCAAATGGAGTAATGTATTCATTCTCAAATGTAGTCACCCATTCAGTAGAGAGTAATTCCATTTGAAATGCACACTTGTGGCCATCACTTGGCTCGTTGGATTTGTTTATAACCAAGGTCCGCGTGTGAAGGGTAGATGTCTCATTTAAGACAGACCACTAATGCTAATTAGGGTCAGTGGTTGGGGTTAAGATTAGGGGTTATGGTTATAGTTAGGGTTAGGGTTCGGGTAAGGGTGAGGGTTAGTAGGGTCAGTGGTTGGGGTTAAGATTAGGGGTTAGGGTTAGAGTTAGGGTTAGAGTGAGGGTAAGGGTGAGGGTTAGTAACCCCTGAACCTAATTAGCATCTCGTGATTTGTGTCTGTCCTTAATGACATTTACGGTGTGGACAGACAGGAAATGGTTTCCATTCCTTGCACCATGCGAGTTGCTGGTTTACAAATATTATTATCATCAGTTCAGCGTTACAACAAAGTTTGTTTTGCACGATGATTTTTTTGCACACATGTTTTGCACGATGCGAAAGGAACCTATATGCTTACCTATAATAAAAGAAACCGGTTTTCCGGAAAATTGAATCAGCTAACCATATTAGTCATACCTGGTGATGAAGTCTTCCGGTTTGAAGGACGAAATATTGTAGTGAGTACAAATTCAATTGGTTTTGTCAAGCGAAATGGAAATATAATAATGATAATCATGATATTCTGGAGGGTGTTTATATTGATTTAGCTTTTATTTATACGCTACTATATGCTTGTATATAAACATCTCAAAAAAGTAACACCCCCTTAAATAATGACCATTATTAAACAACGAGTTATTGCATTACAAATCTGTAAAATGCGTTGGAAGCAGAATTTATTTCTAAACATTTTGACACCTCATTTGCAGCAATTGACTAAATATTGACGTCACAGCGTAAATTTAAATCAATGTTTGAAAGATTTGAAAGTTGCAGTAAATTGTATTGATTTTATATTCAGTGTAATGGTAGGAAATCTGTGTAATGATATCTGAGTGTATTTGTATTGTAAACAATTGTATTTAAGTGCAACTTAGAAAATTAAATTCTGCTTCCAACGCATTTTACAGACTTCAAATACAATAGCCCTTTTTGAATAATAGCCATTATTTAAGGGGAGTTAGTTACTTTTTTGAGATGTTTATATAGTTTTTACGGCAATGCTTAATTTAAATAAGGGGAGGTCTTTATAGTAGTTGAAGTTTACTGCTCTTGTGTGCGTCTACTGTAAAAACCAAATACGTGATAAATGTTGTAGTATCCGGTTCTATTCTCGAAAATGTTACAATCATAATTTATTATCAGCTTTAAAGCTATGCATAATGCAAAACACGAAGCAACTGGAGGCTTCATTGAAATATCATTGCTTAAACTATTCTATATTTTGGGATGTCACGACAAGTTTTGAAGTGCAAATAGTCTGACAAATTGGTGATAAGTCTTGTTTATGCCTATACGCGAATTTCCCCATGACACTTGGTGTCCTGTCTGATTATCAACCCAGTTCGACGACACAAGCCAACAGAAATTGACATTTGGGTTCGTTCGTTTGTTCTAAAAAATAAAAAAAAGTTTAAAAAAACAGCAACAACAACAACAACAACAACAACAACAACAACAACAATGTGTTTCGTAATTTAGTGGTTTTTAAACCTTTGATTTGGTTATAAGTATTATGTAACACATATACTGCATAAAACATTACAGCAATTTCATCCTGCCATCGCTGTTCTCAGAACAAAATGTTTCAAATTTGACTTGTAATCCGTCTATGGATTATTCCAAGGAAACAGACATTAGACATCCTTTATATTATTTTTTAAAGAATATTAGCTGTTGCAATTGATGTAAGACCATCTCACTGACTATCCGACATTATCAATATAAGCTGTAAAATAAATTCTCTAATAAACCTGTGACCAATTACGTGCTTGTTTGCAAAAATCTCAAGGTATTATTGTTGCTCATACTAATACGTATTCGAGAGACTTAAGGGAAGGGGTATGAACGTTTGTACAGTATTTAATGTGGGACATTAGAGCACATCAGACATATCGAATTGCATTCTGAATACGAATAATGGCCTTCTGATATCAAATAATTTTGATTTTTTGAAATTCGCAATGTAATACACATTTTATGAAAAATAATAAAAAATTGATATTTTTGATATTTAACAGTACTCGAAGTAAACTTTATAAATTTATTTATGATTTCTACCTAAAGTGTGTCTAGGTGGGATGAAAAGCCGACGATCAATTGAAAATTTTGACCTTTCGTATTGTAGATATGGATTTTTTCCCCAAAACACCTAAAAAAAACTAGGTCTTTTGGGGGAAAAAATCCATATCTTCAATATAAATTTTCAATTGATCGTCGGCTTTTCCTCCCAGCTACATACACTTTAAGACTATATCATAACATTTATAAAATTTACTTCGAGGACTGTTATATCTCCAAAATGTGAAAAATATCAAATTTTAATAATTTGTCATAAAATTTGTATTATATCGTGAATTTCATAAAATTAAAATTATTTGATATCAGAAAGACATTCTTTGTATTCAGAATGCAATTTGATAGGTCTGATGTGCTCTCATGTCCCACAAAAAATGCTGTCGAAACGCTCAAAACGCTCATTCCAGTTCCCTTAAAATGTTGATATTTCTTTTTTTACTTCACAACTTTATTGGGAAGACACTCAGCAGGGAATGAATCGTGCAGCACCAAAAGCGGGGAATTACAATGTTAAAAGGTCAAAGACCTATGGGATCTAATAAAGCGTAGATATCGGCTCGCTCAACTTGAATACGAAGAGTACCTGGTGCAAAGACAACGTAAGCGTATACGGATTGAAGTGTGAAAACAGTATGCTACACATTACACCATAAAATGTAACAGCTTTTTTTATATTATCATACCACTCAGAACGTTACTCACCATCCTCTATTGTTATGCATAGTCATACTAAAGGTCGATCGGTACTGTTAAAATCAGCACGAATTCAGAGATACACCTTTTTGATTTGAAGTTAATTAGTTAATTTGTTGGGTCAAATAAAAAACAATAATGTTATTTTTTCAGTAATGTCGGAAAACGACATGGTGCTTGTATGTATACCCTTTTTGATTTCTATAGGCCTTTTTATAGGTTTTTTTTGGCATTAACTCTTTAGCGTTTAAAAGAAAGATTTTTCCACCTCTATAAGGCATATCGTGTGGGTCTATATATCATAGTTTTGTCAGAATATCTGTTTTAATGTCACTCTTTTTTCACTTACGACTGCTAAAATATCTAACTCAGTACTTCATTTCTGATATAACCAGTAGAAACAGTCGATCTTTCTATTGTGGCTTGCAAAATCATGCATCCATAGGTACATTAGCCAGTTGATTTTGACAAAATTGGTAGTCGGAATTTAAACAAATCGTTCAATCAAAAGAGAAATTCTGACAAAACTATGACATTATAGACCTATATGACGCGCTTTAGAAAGTTGGGAAATATTCATTATGGAATTGTGCTAAACAAAAAATGTTGACCCCAAAAATGCTCATGGGGCAAGTTGAAGCATGTGAAATCAAAAGTCTTACACTCTTAAATTTCACACCTAAGTTTAACACCAGGGGTTGACAAAAATGTACAGTACCAAGAATTATAGTTTTTCTCTCACATTTACCGAAGAAATTAAAATTATTGCTTTTCATGTGACCGAGAAAATTAATTATGTAATTAAAGATGTAACATTTTTTTTGTCTTGCTAACTATGTATTTTCAACATCGAACGCCATATTTCCAGTGCCTAATTAGGTGACTGAGTGGGTCTTGTACAACAATATCCATCGACTGACTAGTGTTCTGAGTGATACATACAGTGAGGGATGTGTGGTGTCAACTAAACCCACGGCTCCTTTTGTGAAAACAGACACTTCTGTTTTCAGTATCTTGCTTCACATACTAATATTTTCAGCAATATTGCATCAGACTCTGAATGCAAATGAATAGTAAATGATAATACGAACGCGTACCTGATGTAAAGACAATATAACTATCTGCCCCATGGGGGCTAAAGGAGGCATTTTTGAAAATGGAGTTACTACTATCATTACCTTATACAAAAATCTACTATCATATACTGAAAACACCAAAGCTCTAGTATTATTTGTTCTAAAGTTATGATGTTTTGCGATGTATATTTACTTATGTATTTTATTGTTTTTTACTCCATATTTTTGCCTGTATCTCAACATGGACCAGATCGTGTTCATGTAAGCGTTTTCAACCATATTTTCAATGTTTTGAGACCAATCCTTGACTGATTTTAACCAAACATAGTTATTTGCACTTCTCGTACAATATGAATTTGGACCTTCAATGGACATACATACATATTCACTCACGTACCCACCCACTTGCCACAAGTATATCACCTCAAAAGTAAGCTCAACAGATACACGTTATTTAATATTTCTACAAGAATGATAAATATCCAATTTTAATTTGCCATAAAATATGTAGTATATCATGAATTTCAAAATTAAAGAATGAAATTCGATATGTCTCCTGTGCTCTCATGTAACAGAAAATACTCTGATATTCAAGCCATTAAACAGTCAAACATTTCTAATCTCCAATTACGCATCACATAAGCCCATAAAAGCCCCCAAATCAAAAATATTGGTAACTGGAATATCATTTATGTATGTGGAGACCTGTGTTAAAAAAACCTTTCTCAGATATATATAAGTTATTTGCATCCTTACTATGTTTAGAAAGGAGTCATTATTATATTCATTATTGTACCCATTAAACAACCAAACCTTGGATTCTCCGTATAACGATTGCTAATAACTATTGAATATCGTAATATCTGACTATTGAACCAGAACGGTATATTAACGATAAACACATGGTCGCCCATAGCGGTGTACTTTGTAAATCATTCTAAGAGAGGTATCATTGTACCATTATATCATTATATCCGCATGTTTCCAACAGCAGTAGTAATAAGATAAAGGTGCGTTTTAATACATTTTATATTTACATTATGTTTAAAACATCTAAAATGTGTACATGGCTCGTTCATGGCAGTGTGCAATAGGCTGCAAATTAGAGCAAAGTTTCCCCAAAAAATGGTCCACGCACACACAAAATCATATCCTATTTTAAAAAATAAAATAAGGTTGATTGGTTAATTATTGCTAACAAAATACACGTTCGTAAGAATACCCACGTCAGTACATCAATATGACTTCGTAGGACCTGTTTATCTATAGTACATGAATTACTTATTTGCATAAATGTTATCGTATTAAAGTAATAATTACTTAGGTAGATAGGTAAAATGTTTCATATAATAAACTATAAACAAATTAAAAAATGAAAGTTTGAATAAATTGAGCAGCTCAAATACTTTACATTAGATTTTCGCAAGTATGCATAGAATACGGTGAATAACTCATTAGAGATGCCACCCTTAGCATTACTACTTCGCATATTTTCCACCCAAAATGGGGCAATGATTTTACAATATTAATTGTGTTAGTTTTGTAAATCTCAAAATTATCAGCCGCCAAATTGTCATAGTAGCGTGCCAATTTGCTTTTGCACATGTACTTACGTAGTACTTCCTAAACATTGCAAAGACGTGATAAAAAGTGGGTATCGTCTACACATAATGATCCTCCATGTTGTTTAAACAGTCGCTCTGTGTGGAGACACATGGCGGTCCTGCTTTGTGCAATTTTACAAAATCTGATTGATAGCAAGTTTGACATTTGCCTCTGAATTGCTTAAGGGATGGGGTATGAACGTTTGGACAGTATTTATTGTGGGACATTAGAGCATCAGACATATCGAATTGCATTCTGAATACGAAGAATGTCATTCTGATATCAAATAATTTTGATTTTTGAAATTCGCAATTTAATACACATTTTATGGCAAATCATTAAAATTGATATTTTTGATATTTAACAGTACTTGAAGTAAACTTTATAAATCTGATGATTTATACTTAAAGTGTATGTAGGTGGGATGAAACTCCGACGATCAATTGACAATTTTGACATTTCGTATTGAAGATATGGATTTTTTTCCCAAAACACCAAAAAAAATTAGGTCTTTTGGGAAAAAAATTCATATCTTCAATATGAAAGGTCACAATTTTCATTTGACCGTCGGCTTTTCCTCCCTGCTACATACACTTTAAGAATATGTCATAAGATTTATATAATTTACTTCGAGGACTGTTATATATCAAAAATTTGTATCATATTGTGATTTTCAAACAATGAAAATTATTTGATATCAGAAAGACATGCTTCGTATTCAGAATGCAATTCGATAGGTCTGAGGTGCTCTCATGTCCCACAAAAATACTATCGAAACGCAATAAACGCTCATTTTAGATCCCTTAACTATAAGCCCTAAGTAGCGAAAGTATATTATTTGGGAAAACCACAGAACGAATAAGGTAACTAAACAAGACTAGGGCGTTATACTTGGTAATGGTGGGATAACCACTTCTACTTACCTCTGCACACAAGCTGCTGCGATAAACAATGTAAACCAGGCATGAAATATTGGGAAAAATCCTCTGTAAATCATCTCAAACAGCATCATCTTTAAGAATGGTAATTGCTGCTGCTATTATATGCAAAGACAGTATGTGTGTGTTTATGTGCTAGCACGCATAGACAGTTCCGACTTGAAATCCAGGTGCACACTCACATCTTCAATGGCGACAGGTGAATATACTTAGTTGCCTACGCTGTGATAAAACTACAATATTGGGCTGCTATTTAAAGACTGAACCCGTGTCTTTTGAAATATTTTCTCAAAAAAACAATGATTGGGTTTAAAATGGCGTAATATTTGTGACAAATGCTAAATGCTAAGTGAGATTTGTTTAGTTAAGCCAACAGTAGGACAGTTTGTCAACGCCATATATTAAGTATGTGCCAAAACGTCTTGGTAACACCACAGATTTAGGACTTACTGTTGGCTATAGCGCCTCTGCACCACGTGTTTTGAATAGTAGGGGTGACATGTTGAAGCTGAACATGAGGTCCCGTAGTCTCCTTTACAGGTTGTTTCTGTTGTTCTTTACACTCGTTATTTATCAACGTAGTCTTATCCTTCCTGGTCCCCGTGTGGTCGGAAACCTTTTGCCTGGTGCAATCATTGACTTCTTTTCATTGTATTTATTGTACCTGTTAATGTAGTCATGTCATTGTCCGGATCAAGAGGTGATTTTTTGGCCTCTTCACTTGTACATGTGCAATCATAGACTTCTTTGTATTGTACTTATTTGGTACTATTTCAAGTTACTTATCAATGTAGTCTGATTCACCGACTGAGCCACCGCGTGGTTGGATTTGTTGTTTAGCCTCTTGTGCATGATATGTGAAGTCATGGACGTCTTTGCTCTGTGTTTTATTTGATACTATTTCAAGTTACTCAATGCAACATTGATTTCGGTCAAAATGTTTTGGGGATATTTTTTCCCAAGCTGACCATCTTTACCAAATCTTGTGGAATACATCTCCTTTGATGTATTCCACAAGTTATTGAAGAATGCGGCTGGAAATTTGATTAATTATGGGTTTATTACTCAGAAAATCAAAATTGCAAATGAGAAACATGTAATAATGACTTGGGCAGTTTGGTTATGAGGGTGACGATATGTATATTTATTGAATAATTTGATGGAATTTCTTTATGGGCATATAAAAACTGTATCTTTGCAAATGTATAAATGATACCGCATACTTGGTTACGTAATAGCAATAGCATTATCTCAATAAACTGCAAACACTGCTAAATCACGCAAAAAGGTGGGTCTTTTAAATTGCGTAGTGAAGGCACGTGTCAAAACTTCAGAGAGCAGATAAGGTATATGGTCAGTTTTGAACAGGAATAAACATTAGATTCAAAATGGTAAAATATGAGACTTGCCCTTAAACTTAATAGGTGGAAATGGGCTATCTTTGAACGTCAGCATCTTTATGACTTGAAAGGAAGCAACATTTTCTACAAAAATATCGAAAATGAAAAGGCAGTTATTACAAACGACATTAATTATTTCCAAAATAAAACAGAGTAAAACTGGTCAGGTGTAAGAGCTAGTACTCAGTACGACGATAATTGGTGCAATCAAACAACAGGCGGGATGACCGATAAATCATGCTGACAATTTCTAACAATATTGCAAGATTTCATATAAGCATGGCTTAACATATTACAAAATGATATGCAAATAGAGATTTAGCCATTTATGCGAGTTTTTATGTATAATCTCAACCTTGCA
Source organism: Amphiura filiformis (assembly GCF_039555335.1). Lineage (NCBI taxonomy): Eukaryota > Metazoa > Echinodermata > Ophiuroidea > Amphilepidida > Amphiuridae > Amphiura > Amphiura filiformis. The sequence continues at coordinate 26,699,930 of NC_092647.1, forward strand.
ATAACAAAAAAGTTCAATATAAATTTCTCATTCAAGTGATGGCACCCTCTCTATGTACCAATAGTGTTGGTATAACGGTAACAATAGGAGAATAACGGTTTTATTTTAATCACGGTTTTAGATATTTTTGAGGGGAGCTCCTTTTCTAATCTTTGGGGATTAGTCAACAGAACTAACAAAAACAATTGAATTGCCACGTTTGCTATTGTTGGCAATATCAAATGTTTTTTATAAAGAAAAACCCTGTTTTTGGCAAAAATCACACATATTTGCATACTTTAAATAAACTAAAAACCTTTCAAGCTCACTAAAGGTGTTTTTGTGAGCTGGAAGTTTGTGTTCTTCTATTGTTTCTAACATCAGCTGCAACGATACATTATTTTCCGAAAAAATCTTTAATATATAAGAATACCTCATTTCAGCCTCTTATTTCCCCATATCAAACGCCTAATTTTCAGTCAGTGACTGTAGACCATTGATGTTATGCCAGTGCTGTTACGTAGTCAGGTGTGTATAGGGGTCACACGTCAACTTTCATTACATCCTGAACGAGCCTCGTACATCAAGTTTCTTTAATGTAATACCCTCCACACCTGTTTCACCGCGTGGATAGCAACGGGTTGCCGCTTTACTTTTGCATGTGCAATCATGAACTTCATTACATCCTGAACGAGCCTCGTATATCAAGTTTCTTCAATGTATACACTCAACGCCTGTTTCACCGCGTTGCCTCTTTACTTTTGCATGTGCAATCATAAATATCTTTGCATTGTATCTATTTCATACCATTTGAAGCTACTTATTGATATTGTCTTATCAGTACCTGGTTCACCGAGTGGTTGGGAATGTGCTTCCTCTGTACTTTTAGCAGGTACAGTCATGGGTTTCTCTGCATTGCATTTATATTACGCATTATATCAAATAACGTATCAAGGTAGTCTTTTTAGTGCCTGGTGCACCGTGTAGTTATAAAGAAGAACAATTCACTTTTTTTCTTCTGTATGCTGTAATGATCTTTTATTCTTTTGTTTTGTTTTCTTTTTATGTAGAATAAGTCATAAGTGCGTGAATGTCTCTTAATACATTTGGAAATTAAGGAACTCGTCCAGACAGGGCCAAGACCAAAATATGGAAATTTGATTGCAAGATTTGAGAAATTACTACATTTTTTAAGCTAAAGTATATGGTTACATAATATAGTTTAGTGCCTTACCTATCAAAATAATCAACACAACCAGCTTTACAAACAATACTTTGTAATACTTAAACCAATTCGCAGCTACCACTACGTCTGAAAGTAAAGACTATCGTACGAGGGTCATTCAAAAAATTCTACCTCCGTCATCACATCTCTGTTATCTTACGTGCCCGGCAATTGAAATTACCCATGATTATACTCTAAAATATCGACTACAAAATAAACGTTATTTGATGAAAATGTGATTTTGTGTTGTTAAGATATGTTGGTTAAAGCGAATACAGATTTGGTGCATCGGAACGGTTTAAAACTGAAGCCAAAAGTTTAGTAAGCATCATATTGTAGCTTTCGATAATATCCATAAAATGTTTTCAAGATGTTGCTGTCCCACTGCTTACTTAGGATAAATATTTTGGTCCTATTTGAGCTCCCTGACATACCTTGGTTTTATATGAGAAGAAAACATCGCGGGGTTCAACAGACACGTAAATTAATAATGTTAGTGAAATTTGCCATATTTCGACTAGACCACGTTTAAGGGTAATTCGTAATTACGTCCTATTTTATGCAATGGGTGCATCTTGACGTGGAAATAAGATGAGCAGTTTGTTAATAACCTTGATCAGGGTGGTCCAAAAGATTCGATACCATTTTAAACGTACATAATTCTAGTATACAGCAAGCGACAACAAAGATGAAAAACCCGTGCAATAGTCTTTTTCTAAGAATGGCAAAAATAATAAATAGTAATTGACCAATCAAATGATAAGAATGTTTGTATGAGTTATATATATGTATATATATATATATATATATATATATATATAGGAAGCAAAGAAGCGAAGAATAATTAAAATGTCGTAATTGAATATTTTATTACACGAATTTTCGGGCCTCGCCCTTCGTCAGGTGACAAAAATAGTGTTGTGAGGCCTACAAGAGAAACATTTAAAACATGATTAAAACGCGAGCGCAGGTGAATGGTGGGAGCGACACGCAAGCGACACATGAGCGACAAGCGGGTAAAGCGTATACAAACACATCGCGTTAAAAATGTTAAAGTTGGAAAACAAAACGCGCAAGACGGAAAAAATAATTATAAAATGCGCAAACGCGTGTGCGAGTACAAAAAAAATTATAGGCGTCGCGCAAGCACAAGCGTAAGCCTAGGTAAAAACGCGTAAAGCGTATACAAAAAAAGAGCGTTAAACATGTTTAATTTAAAAAAAGTTTATTTTTTCCCGAAGTTAACCCTAGAACTACTCAGCCATATTTTGTTACACGGACTACGATAATCTTCAATTATAAACATCATATACCGTTTTTGGTACCTATGTATACCTATGGATTTCCTCTATCCAGTTATACCAAAATAAGTAAAAATATTTCCAACAAAAGATCGCTAAGACGTCATAATTTGAGGGCGCCCGTGCAAATTTGAGAAATTCTGGCCATGTACGCAAGTGTGTAGGTATAATTGATTTTCGGCTAAAAATTCTACCAAAATGTGATTATCACCAAATGTTCCCCTTTATATAAATGAGAATGACTTTTTCAACCTAAAAGTAAGTAGCTCTTGGAACAACTTTACAGGAGCGAGAATTAAAATCATTGATTTTACTGTATAAACTAGTTGTAAGGTTCAAACAACCCCTCCCCCACCCTATGGTCATATTTGACGGCCGGTCATACCCCTGGGTAAGGTGCTGGGGGATGTTTGTCATTCAAATTATAGCTCTACGATTAGCTTTTGTCGTTTGGGCGTAAACACGTGTGTTTTTTTATGAAGGATAAAACCTTAGGTGATACAACCCACTCGTAGTCCTAGGGGTAAATGAACCACTTTTTATTGGGAATTTATGTCAGTTACGCAATTAAAGTTGTAAAAGCTTCAAAAGGCTACAGTATCATAATTCAATGCAAGAATATGTTGTTTTGGTCATTATTCCTACATTAATTATCTTCTAATGCGCAATATTAGTGCTCTTAATGTGTCTAACAACATTGGGAGTTGAACAATAATATTATTAATTATTAGTATTAATATGGGCTTAATGTATATGCAGAGAAGACATCATAGAAGTAATAAAGCAATTGTTATAATTTCACTATTTGGTATAAATTTATTTGCATAACATTTCAATAACATTCACATTTAGTTGAAAGATCGTTGTATTTATTAGAGACAATACAAAATGTAATGAATTTAAGCAGACACGTGCCTTCGTAAATTAAAGGTTTTGCTTTGAAATGTCATGCAATTGTCAGCCAATAGCGTCATAAGATGTACCTGAGGTATAAAAGCCTCACTGTCACCCAAAGAATCGTATTTTAAATTTGAACAGCAACTTTCATTTATCACTGATTTTGTTACTTATTAAAAAAAACGAATGAAATTTTAAACCATTTGGACTAGATATTCAATTTTCGAGGTTAATGTTTCGGCTCTCATCCAAAGTTTCTATTAAGAAAAAGGTCATGCTCTCACCCAATGACCCCATATTCTTTTACATTATGCTCTCCCTGAATACCCTTACTGTGAAAGTGTCAGCCCTACACCTATATCCGTTTCATATTAGAGTGCCCCCTTCACCCGGGATTGGATAACTGAAAGTGAACCTATAGTGCTGTATCGTGTTGTAAACTAATTATCAAATATTCTTTAAAATACTGTTGGATTTATATTTCTGTTGGAGCAATATAAAGCAAATTAACCGGCAACATATAATCAATCGTTGAGTGAAACTATGCGGCCGCTCCGGCTTATGAAATGGAAGAATCCATTTTTTACTTCGTGATTATAGTATATAGATGCTATATGCGCCTATGTATCATACTCATAGGCAAAAAGTTACCGAATAGCCAGTCCATTTTGTCTATTGGTTATTATATCACGGCTGTTTGATGTATATAGATCTGGCTTCATTATTAACTAAATGCAAAATATAGATGGCGCTTTTTATTCTAAATCATATTTCTTTATTTGCAAGGGGTAGGTGATTAATACTGCCATTAAAACAGCTGGAATGGGTGAAACAAGCAACAAGGAAATTTTAAAAACATATTTTATTAAACAATTAAAGGTATTATTTGTATTAAAAGCTCGAAACAGTAATTTCCAGTAACGAAATAGCGCCACCAATTTTGTCATTAATAGATACATTTTATATTACGAAAAAGCTAGAAAAATGCTATAAAAGTGAATAACTTTGTAAAAGAGGGGAAATTAAAGTTGAGAATGACTCAAAAGCATCTGTATACATTAGCATGATATCACAATTAGCTGTTTAAGCCTAAAATTTGGTTGTACATGATGTTTTGTTTGAAAAACTAATAAATGTTCCCATCAAACAACCGTCAGGGATATTTATTTATCACATATAGCGAGGGGCACCACGATATTCAAATAGGCTATTCCAGAAAATAGATGCACACCCCCTATAGAGGAGTTCGGGTATCCAGACTTTTTGTCCAGTCGTGACTGTTGGAAATCCAGACTTTTAAAGTGCCCAAAGGCAAAAAAATCCGGCATAACAATAGTTCAAAATCAGAAATCCTCAATTTCATTTGAATTTGGATTTGGAAGATACCTTCTCTTAAATAACAGTATTGCGAACCACCAGCATACATAACTCGATGTAGAGAGTCTTTCCTATTCAGAGGAAATATTGCAATTACACACCTTATTGCCTTTTAACAATAACCATTGACACTAGCACATATCAGAGAAGATGTAAGAAAAGGATGGAGAACAGAATTATATCCTTGAGATAATCCCGTAGGTAATCCTGTTGCACCTATCATAGTCCTTTATTCTCAAGTGGTGGGTTAACCAACAGTTAACAATGAGGAAATTCCTGAACCTAGTTCAGTTGGGGATGATTTGAAGTGACCGCCAATTATGACCATTTGATATTTAATACCAGCAATGTGAAAAAAGAAGAAGAAATAATGTAGTGCCAAAATAATGTACCCTTTTACGGAAGGAGCAAAGTTTAACAAGTTATAACTCCGCTACTGGAGTACGAATGTCAGCGGCGAATGTCAGGTTATTATTTCCCAGTCTTTAAAAAAATTGCAGGCAGAGGTGGGAATCGATCTCGGTACCTCCCGGTTAAACAGCACTGTGAAAGACCACTAGACCAACTAAATATCTGTTGTGAGATGTGTGACATTAATCTTTGATATTGCTTAATGGAACAAATCGCGGAATTAAATCAGTAATAAAAGAAATAGATTCTTATATAGCGGTCAAATTAGATAAAAGGGGAAATATTTGTCCCTGCTCGAAAGAAAATATAGGTTAGAAAATTATCAAATAAATTTAAATTACAAATTGAGATTTTATATTTCTTTCTTTCACGAGGCGACATTATCACAGACAAACACTGTATAAGCTAAAACTCGACGCTCATCACTAGATGCTGTCATTTAGCTCAATGGTAGAGCATCAGACTGCTGATATCAATATCGTTGGTTCGAGTCCTCCTGCCAGCAATGGTTATATTTATGATTTTAATGCTACGCTAAAATTTGTTCAATTTTTTCGTTTATTTATTTATTTATTTATTTATTTATTTATTTGTTTTTGTTTATTTATGTAAATAATTTGATATATTTGAAAGAGGTATTTGAGCAATTTTATAATCCTATGGGGTCATTTTTGAACCCCCACCCTCCCAACTTGCCAAACGCACAACACCTATGAGTTTGCATCATACATGTCATCATTAGTCACGATTATGCACTTTCAGTTTCCCACGCGTTTGAACGGGAATTGGATTGCGTACTTTTTCTATGTCAAATTTTCTATTCTATATTGTTTGGTAATAATGTCTTTTGCCAATAGTATGTTTAAAGTTGTAATTTTGTGTTTTTGATCGCAAAGATCGGATATTTTCGTTCCCGATTCCAATTCTGAACCCTTCGCAAGGGTGCCGATTTCAGCAGAACTTTGACGATAATTTTGCCTTTTTGGACACTTAAATGCTTTCGATCCTTAATTTTGTTTCAACCGAGTCTTAAATTATCAAGCACAATACAGTTGGAACCACATTTATATACATTGATGAAATTTTAAAGATTTTTTTTCAAGTTTCTAACCGGCGCAAATCGTTAAGTGTGTATTTCCCATTGACATCCAAAATACAGTAATTGTGCAAAAGAGGACATAAATAATTTCTTTCTGCAACCATAATGGGCCGCAATATATCACTAACCGCATAGTCCGAGGCAAGGTTCATTATTGTCAGGGTTAGGGTCTTATGGTTAGGGTTAGGGGTTAGGGGTTAGGGTTAGGGGTTAGGGTTAGGGGTTAGGGTTAGGGTTAGGGTTAGGGTTAGGGTTAGGGTTAGGGTTAGGGTTAGGGTTAGGGTTAGGGTTAGGGTTAGGGTTAGGGTTAGGGTTAGGGTTAGGGGTTAGGGTTAGGGTTAGGGTAAGGGTTAGGGTTAGGGTTAGGGATTAGGGTTAGGGTTAGGATTATATTCGTATTTATTATACTAGTAATAGTATATTGTGTGTATGCAGTTTATTCCGTAATCAATAAGTATCATAAACAAACACCTTTCTGACACAACGAATCATAGCACAGTCGTGTAGGCATTAGACTATGGATACAAAGGTTGTGGGTTCGAACCCCAGGTAAACCGTTATAGAATTTTAATTCTATCGATTTCTTTTTATTTTATTAAGTAAGAGGAAATAATAATGGTAATAAACTCGTGTTATATCTAGCCTCATAGGCCTATTAATTACATGTATGTACTATGTGTTATCGCATTGTGGCCCATTATGGTTGCAGAAAGAAATAACACACGCCGGCAACTAGACTACTATACAAAAAAAATAGTATCAAATCTTTCCTGCTCAATCAATATAATACTTGCAAATAGATCATAGTTTACTAATCTAATCCTGTAATATAGACCTGTTATATCACCTGTATTTGCATGTAGAGTCTATACATGGTTTGTTATGGTAGGGATTAGTGTCCGATCTCTGTAATGTAATGTAAATGAAGCATATTGATATGCAGGAAGAATCGATCAGGGCGCTATCTATTAGGGAAAGATAAACACTATTCAAAATATCAATAGACAAGAAGAAAGGGATGTAGAGATTTGTAATTGAGTCATGCATGATTTATCAGAAGGTTCTTTCCAATTCCCAAACGTAATGTTGAGAGCTAACTTTTAACATTTCCGTGATTTTTCCTTCATTTGATTAGATTTCCAAGCTTTTTCCAGTAACATTGGCAACTGGAATTCCAGTCGTTTTCAGAAAGCAGACTTGGAAATCCAGACATTTCTTTGATTGAAAATTTACTCATCTATAGGGGATGTTCACCAATTTTTTGGAAAAGCCCAATCGTGACGGAGCGAGCTACACAAGGGGGCGCGCAATCTGGATGATAGGGCGTAATCAGGCGGTGGCGGCTGCGATATCGCCATTTTTGGCGTCGCCATTGGATTAACACATAATCATGAAATCTTCACAAACAATTCTAAATTTGTTATGTGGTGTCAAAGCAAACTTATCTTCGCTGGGGTTCGACAAAGTACCCGACAGTACGTATGTTGTTTTTCAATTTATAACTGCTAACTGTCTATTTTGAATGGGGTTGATAACATTATATTCTCGCCAGCCTTGAACGTCACGTGCCCCGTGTCCTATACCGCCTGATAACAGTGTGATTATTGCTTTAAAAACAAAAAAACAGTTGATTCCAAAATATGCAGTAACATTATGTTAAATTTTAGGGTTAGACAGGATGGTACCCAAACGTTACATGGTTGATTACAGTGTAGTGATTTATTTATTTTTAAAAACCTGTAAAACATTATATCTATTTCTCTCCAGAAAGTAAGTAAATCATTTGAAATATGAAAGATGCAATAAATTAAGTAGGTGACGTGTCAAAGGTCAATTACCCCTATATGCAATAGCTGCCTTGTAGACCTTTGACAATTCCATATTGTAAACATCTACAATGACACCTGTGGCAATATGTTTACTTGCACTTACACCTAGAAATATATTTTTGTTTAAATGTGACCCGTTACAACGAAAAGTACCTTATGTCGGCTGCTACATATGTCTCCTTTCCCCCATAAAAATTACAAACAATCATGACAATCTGAAGTGGCGGTCATTTCAAATCATCCCCAAGTCAACGAGGTCAAAGAATGTGCTCTCATTGTTAGTGGGTGGCTAATACATACACAAATACAATACAATGCTTTTACCAATTCAAACAGGGATTAGCCATAGTAAAAAGACTGGAGCTGTATGACAAACATTTCTATAGACTGCATATAGGTACAAGCTTATTATCCTCTTCAACAATATAGGGTTAATTATTGATTTAGAATGTGCTTGGCACTAGAAAATAAGACATATGTAGGACCCGACTTAGGGTACCTTTTGCTGTAACGGGTCACAAATGTTACTTGTTCTAAACAAACTTGTTCAACACTATTAAGTCTCCTTTGCGAAGGTAGTACGGCCAGTATATTATATTGAACACAGCAAATGCAATCGGAAATAAAATTCTTGACATTTTGTCCAATCTCAATGCCGTTAAGTGTCTTTCGGTACAATACTCCATTTCGATTGTTTCAGAGCATGCGTCCAAGTTCATATCCTCGTTGTTAGCTGCCTCCTTCTTTTTCGTTAATCTCATTGATTTTCGTTTTTTAATTCGCCTTTGCTGAAATGATAAAAATACAACAAAACAACGCGAGAAGAAATTGTTTAAACCTCATGAACAAATGAAAGATAATGAAATATTTCGGATCATTTAGAATCCACTCTGGGTCGGTGGAATATTTTTGGAAATATCTTCCGCAGGGGGAATATGAATTTCAAATGAAATTAGCCCATAACAACTTTGTTTGAAACTCAACCTACCTCTGTACTGTGGAAGATTCAGGTTGAATCATTCGCATATACTAATTATATGACCATTTGCCCCAAACTCCATCTACGTCAGCGTTCAACAGGAAGCCGTGAAGCGGCAAAGCTGGGCATTCAATATGTGACACAGCACGAAACTGTCATTTGGATACGTAACAATAAACTTGTTTGGATTTTTTAACTATAAAAAGATACTTGGTGTTGTTCTTGTTCTTTTGAATTAATTTGCCATTCATATAAAATTGTAGTATCAGCATTAAGCAAATTGCAGAGCAAGACATTCAGAGAATAACGTTTTTTTATATCCTATATAAAGCGTGTTCTGCGACGACGATATGGTGCCACTGTCGTCAAGGGCTTCATAGACAACACCCAGGAACCAATCAAGCTTAGCGCTTCTTAGCATCTATATATAAGCTATGGAAGCTAAACACACCCACAGACGATTAGTCTATTCCCAATGTAAATTACCTTATTGCGTTTACTGCAAATTTACCTGAGAGAGCACACTTACCTCAAGTACTACAAGGTAATTAGCCCAAGCATATTCCAGCAAACAAAGGAATACAAACAGCAGACAAGCAGCAAGCCAAAGGTCAATAGCCTTAGAAAAATGAAAAATAAAGTAGAGTTTAAGGTTATTTACTATTTCAAACTGTTGTGATTTGGTAGTTCACAGCATCTTGCGAATGGTAGTGAGATTTGGCAAAAACTGCATGGCTCATTTCATAGCGAGCGTGTAGAAGAATCAAATAACACAAATTTACTTTTGTAGGTCATGTGGTTCTTGAGTTATGCTGTAAAGAGGGCTGAAACAACAACATTTTTGTAAAACTCAATAAATTAAGCAAGTTTGCAAAGTATAATATTTGTAGCAGGAACTTTTGCAAAACAGCAAGGTGTTATTTGTCAATAATATATTGATCTAGATAATGAAAATAGCTTTATACAACAAAACACTTCCCGTGAATTGATACGGTTTTAATTGTTTACGGTCGTACCGTCGTAATAACGAAGCATGAAAAGTAATTCTGCACGGGAATCTAGCCCAGGTGTGTGTTCACGCATTTTAAACATTTGAACAAGGAAGCGTAATATCCGTTGTTACGTTACAAATTTCCTAAGAGAGCAGGAAGATGTGGTTGGAAAAATATTATGTACCTCATATAGATTCATGTCATCTGATTGGTTAAACGTGCGCTCATTAGCTATGCCTTAAAAATGAACTATACCCGGTCATAGAAACGAACTATTGACAGGTGTGCGTTTACGAATGCGCAATTGCAACATTAATTCGTTCGGTATATAAAACAAATATTGAATGCTTTATATTCGGGACATAGTTAAAGTTATTATGGCCGTAGTGATCTCAAAATCATGACCCTCGGCGCATGGTTTTGAGATCACCGCGGGTCTATAATTTAACCATGCCCCTCATAGCAGTCAATATTTGTAAAATATATCATAGCTCCATAGTTGCTGATAACGTGGCGACCAATAAATAATTATAACAAAGAGGATAGTAGTATACCTTTGCATATGTAACAACCGGCAGTGTTTCCAATATTCCGGACGTCATTGTGGTCACCGTAAGGACTGTCGTAATCCCAAGAGTTATTCTCGCTGGTGCCGCCCTTGCGTCGATCCAGAAAGACAACCATGCAATTGTAACCAGAAGACAGCTGGGAATATATACCGTTAGCAAATAAGCTTGCATCTGGCGCTCAAATTCCAGTCTGATTTCGCATTTACTGAAAGAACCTGTGTAAGAAAATATGTGTACAAAAATATGTCACATGAACATTACCTAAATCATTACCTAATAAATAATACGGATAATAATGACGATGATTATGTGGTGAATGTAACATCCCAGGAGTTTGCAAAATCGTTGGAACAACTTTTAATGGCAGATGAATTGTGCTGCAGTGATCAGATTTAGCTTTATTCCGTATTAACTCTCTTCACGCGGGTGTCGACTGCAGACGACAAGTTTCAAAAAATTTTAAAACTTCAAAAATTTCAGAAATGTAAATTTTCATGACCATATTTGGAATCAGCATGAAAAATGCATTAAAATGAGTACAAACATGCCTAGTATTGATCCAGTAGTTCTCAAGATAGCTCTTGATATTTTGAGAAAATGTTTCAAAACTTGAACTTTTTCCATTGAAGCGCATGGCTAGCACGCAAAGCATTAAGCACTTTCCAGCGTTTATACACACCCCTTTCCCAATACGACACACGTGACTTTTGGTGGCACTATATGGCACGTTTTAATATTTTGTTAGATTTGTTTTGCGCACGTGAAATGTGCATTTAGTTACAAAAATGTAAGAATATCGGTTTCGTGCTAATAATTAGGGTATCAAAATCTTTACATATATTATCACATGGTAGTTAACCTGTTCTGGTCATTCTGTCATCGTTAATACACCATCCTATGCTCACGGTATGGGTATAAATCACAGGATACTCTCGTATATAATTCCAATATAACATGGATGTTGTAAACAACATGTGACTATTTGCATGTACTTTATATTACTAACGATGTTGGATATAGTCTCGGTCCCAGTCGCTTTGTGTTCCTCCGTCAACCTTTACAGGCGCTGAAGCCCAGCTCTGATTGACAGCCAATTCTCAGTCTTAACATTTTATGATGACAATGATTGGCCAATTAGAAAAGACGTACTATGAGGTTGTCGCCAGACGGTATGTATAGTGACGATGAAGCACAAATCGGCTGGGACCGAGACAAGAGATCGGATGGCTTTACATGTACTGTAAATTTTTAATCGATACGGAACGCGCAGTGTATGTGCATGTACAAAGTACATGTACCACAGGTGCACTTACATGTGATTATAAATTTTATGAACAACTACTGTTAGAAAAATGGACGTGCATGTTTGTCCTCTACATAGGTTATAGGGTATTTCACATGCATACACATTGTAGTTATTACCACTGGTTGGATCTGGTTGTCGTTGCCAATGTCAACAATGTGAAGAAAATACAAGGGAAAGAATGCAAATGATAAAGATCAAGATGAAAGACAAGAAACGGACGCGTTGCAACTACGTATCTATCTAGGTGATTTGATCAAAGTGATAAACGAACATTTCTATTTATGATTAACTATAATAATACTTGAGGCTTGAGGCACTATCAGTGTTTCCATAAATCAGAACTTTAAAAGAATCCCCAAAATCACCAAAAAGACAGATGTGGGGATTGTTTGTAAAGAGTGTGATGCGCTAGCATACAATACAAATGATAAGACTAGATGCAATCTATATGGGGTAAAATGTATGTCCATAAGAATACTCATAGCTACAAGCAATAAATGAAATATAGCTAGCCACTTCTAGAAGTATGCGAGACTGTGACTAAATCTAAAATCAAAATTCACGACCTGATGATACACATCGCAGTATCGCACTCGTTGATGAAAGACGGACAACTCTCTGAAAATTCCGAGGTAAGAATAATTTCTTGTGTTCACCAGTTTTAAACTTGAATTATTAGTTGAATGACGTTTCATAACTATCAGAACCTAATAAAAATTTTGACATGTTTTTATTTTGACATAGTCAGTCCTTTAAAGTTGTCTTTTTAACGGTTTCATTAGGATCACTGATAGAGCCTTACAAATACAGCAATTGTTTAAAAGCATAAATGCAATTGTTTTGTTTCTGTTTTTTAATATCTTGGTAAATAGCATGAATAAAGAGTGTGTCGTTTTATCGATAGCTCTGCAGGGTGTATTGTTAAACATATTAAGGTTGTACAACACCCCTTGATAAATGTGTGACTATTTTTGCATTTTTCTCAAAAACTAATAACACACTGGTAACAAAAGTTATATATATATTATAGGGGCAAGGAATCCAGTTACTACACTGGAATTTCAGTTACTCAAGACAAGTAGTGATTGATTTATTGATCAAATATTGGTTTCCCTCATTTTTGACTGTAACTCCACAACTGTTGTATGTGCTGAAATGAAATTTCCAGTACAGTAGTTGTAGTCCTTGCCCCTATATACATATCTTACTTGTCACCAATGCGCTATCATTTTTGAGAAAAATGCAAAAATAGGTACAAAATTGGCCAGGGGTGTAGTACCACCTTAAAACCGCAAAAACGTAATCATCGATAACAATGTTAAAGATTAAATTAGTGCATGTAATTCAGTTCTTTTTTGCTTTTAGAAATTTCAAACATTAGGCTTTTGACAGGTAAAGATATCGAAGATCGAAGAGTAAATTTAATTGTTGATCAAGAGCTGACAAGGAAGACAGCAAGAATGTTTCATCGCATTAAACACATGAACTTTTGCCATGTGTATCACGGATTGCACACCTCTTTTTCACAATTAGGCCTCCTCCGTACTGATATTGTTACTGCTCTTTGTAACCTTCCAACGAGTCTATAATTCAGCTCCCATTCATACACTTTGGGAGAAAGGATCAACACAAAGTTAAATGTTTTCAAGGACATAATGCACGATGACATGCTCAAACGTAAGACCATATTTGCTCTAAGCTTAACCCCTCCCGAACCAAACAACAAAATACCTCAATTCACAAAGCAACTGCAAGCGCGGGTGTCTCACGTCATTAAGCAAACAGTCAGTTATTCACGGCCAAGGTAGTCCCCCTGCTAAGATGTTGTCGCGCGCATGTCTAGCAACCAAGGTGTCCCTAGTTCAAAACCACACCCGCAAAAAAGTTTTCTCTTGTTTTTTTTCTTTATTTTTCTTCCTTCGCCAATTCGACTGCGCACGATAAGGGTTTTGTTACTAGTTTCATGACCTAATATACCCCATGTGTTCTTTGGGCACATTTTCTGCAAGCATTTTGTTATAATTTTGATCAACACACGGAATCAACAAGCTTTCATAGCACACATGATATTTCAACACAAGCGGAGAATTTTAATATTTTCATTGTTTGTCATGCGCGCACGGCAAACCGACAATCCTGATTGTTCACTTTTAATAAGAGAACTATTTTAATTGGCAAGAGAAGTGGTGTTTCTATATCAGTTTTCCTGTAAATTTTTACAATTTTAATATTTATATTTCGTCCAGATCGTGAAATAAGGATTATCATATATTAAACGTATCTCCGTAAAACAAAATTTAATTGAATTCAAAACAATAATTCTTGTTTTTTAAACAATAATTTATCATGCCTATTGCATTACCCCTGACTGTGCCTGTTTGTGTCAGCAACCAAGTCGAGAAGGAGAGCGTGATTAATAAGAAACAAAACGCTATAATTAAGAAGAGAGACTACACAAAGAAATGATTAAGCAAAAGGGTATCGTGATTGTTGTTGGTCATTTGGTGGAACAGCTGTTGGATTTTGCTCAAACTGACCACTATATAAACTACTATACCTTAGAGTGATTATTATATAGCACAAAGCCTTGAAAACAAAATTATGTTGTTAATAAAACCGACCTTATACAAAATGTTTAAGTCCATATACTATATTTGTCCTTTTGTATTTACTGTTTTAGATTATACTGAAATAGAATAACATTAGCGTTAAATTATATACAAAAATGCTTTTGCATGATTATCGTTTTTGCAGAATGCTATATAGCTATTCAGACGTGAAAAAATGTTTGTCATGCTCTCACGTCAAACTGACAATCCTTATTATTCACGTTTGATGAACAAGGCAACAAATGTATCTAATTGGCAAGACAATTACTGTTAGTTTATCACTTCTACAGGTTTAAGTATACGAGGTATTGTTGGTCGAAGCAGACAAAAAAAATCGATTTTCATTATCTGAATCAATATATTATTGAAAAATAACAGTTTGGTGTTTTGCAAAAATTCGTTCTACAAATCATATGCTTTGAAAACATGCTTAATTTATTGTTGTTAATGAGTTATGTACGTTTACAAAAGGGTTGTTGTTTCAGCCCTCTTTACAACATAACTCATGAACCACAGAACCTACAAAAGTATATATGTGATATTTGAATTCTTCTACACGCTCGCTATGAATTGAGCAATGCAATTTTCCTAAAGCTCACTACCATTCGCAAGATGCTGTGAACTACTTTTTTTCTGTTGCTTCGACCAACAATACATCGTATACCCTTAGTGACAGCCATTACTTGAAACAATAATTCGCGTTCCATTGTATTCAGATCGTAAATCAAGGATTGTCATTTTTTAGACGTATCTCCGTCAAAACATAATTGAAACATTGCTTTAAAAACGTTGCTTCTTAACAGTTTACCATGCTAATTTTACCCGTGATATAGTCTGGTCGTATCAGCAATCAATTCGAATAGGAGAAGAAATAAATGGCTACAGTGAACAAGAAGGAATTTACTAAGAAAATTATTAAGCAAAGGGTTTTAAAGTTTTTAATTAGTAGGAATAGTTAATTAAAAAAATGTAATGTGTGTTGATTATCCAGATGCATGAGATTAAGGTCTTTTGTACACAAAGTGGTCACTATAAGCTGGAAATGATTAATTAATATAATAATTGCATAAAACTTTGAAAACTTCTTATTGAAACAGACATTATAAACATGGTAGGCGACGGAAACACCTGTCTTACGTGCGGGCGGAAAAAGAAGGCTCAATATACAATAGGTTTGTCACCGAAAAAGTTGTTTTCAGTTTAATTTTTTAAGTAATTTATTATCGACCAGCAATGTCCAGTAATTCGAAAAAAGGTTTTTTTAAACCGATTTGAAAAGCTTGGTTTTTCAACTTGAAAGAATATTGTAATACTTTGTTTCTTTAATTGAAAAAAAATATTGAAAAACTTGGTGTTGCAGAAATGCACAGTTATTAGAAAAACATGATTTTTCAAATAAAAAAAATCAAAAATGACAAATTTTGGAATCGAAAAACTTTGTAATTATTGACGCGCAATTTTTACTAAAAATTAGGGAATTATTTTATATTACATTAAAATAAATTGAACTTGAGAGGTATATAACGAAGAATTTGTTTTATACATACCTGTAGCAAATGACATATTGTCATTTATAACTTGAAAGTTAAGAAATTCGAAGCGAGGTATTTCCATTTTTTTATCAATGATAACTTTTTCTTCCACTAGATATAGTGTCATCTCGGCAGTATTGTATGCATCTGTTAAAAATTAAAAGTATAAAAAACATTAGTAACGAATATTTGGTGTCATTTGGTCATTTTTTGTTTGAAAGATCCCAACAGTCAACACTTTGCCGTGGAAGTACCCGTGTTGCTAACAAATTACCACGGCGTGTGTGCTTGATAAACATAATTATTTTGCATCTACCGATTTTAAGTATTGAAAAACCTAATATCTGTACATTTTTGTGTATTCCTATTTTAAAACTGGCAGATGGCAACCCAACTGTCATCATCGAGAGAAAAGACCGTAAACTTGATACAAAACATTTTAAACAGAATGTTATTTTGGGGTTGAAAAAATATTTTGCGAAAAATGTTTGCCAACAATATTTTCAATAACGTTTTTAAAACGTTTTCATGACCTTTATATAACCCGACATTTAAATGTTATTAAAAGGTTTTGAATAAAAACATTTTAAGAACATTTCTGTGTTTCCTGGGTTCAAATATTTTAACATAATGTTATTTAAGTATTGACACAATATTTGGCAAAATGTTTGCAAAAATAATTTACAATAACATTTTTTGAAAACATATAAAAATATTTTTGTAGTGTGTTTTCATACAAAACGTTTTAAAACGTTATCATGACCTTTATATAACCCGACATTTTAATGTTATTAAAACGTTTTTACGTAAACCAAAAGCCAAAATATAACTTATTTAAAACGTTTTTAAAACGTTTTTGTGTTTGCTGGGTTCCTCTTTCCTTACTCCTTAGAAAAATAACTCCACAAACTTCACATTAGAGGTAGTGATATAAAGTCGTGTTCACACGGTCGGACTTAAGTCACTTATAACCGGTAGTAAGTCACTATTACCGGCTATACGTCGCTTATTACCGGTAATAACTGACTGACACCATGTGAATATAACTTATCAAGATTTATTACCATAGCGACCAGTCCATACTAATTGCGCATTGCCTTGCACTATAAGCAGGCTCCACTCATCATTCATCTGTGTATATCTGCAACCACAGTTTTCATAAGATACCGCTCTTCTCAAAGACACTCATCTTAATGTTGTGAGCAATGGACTGCTGTGTCTATTCTTCATTGTGCCAATTTGCGCGCTGACATATTGAAAAATGTTACCAATCGATATTCACGGGAGTCATTCAACATACACTTTCATATAGGCCTAAACAAAACCCAATTTTACTCACTTGTTTTAAGGTTTCGCTTTTCATGGACGAAAAGCATCATCAGAATATTGATTGATGATCAATTGTTCCGGTTGGACGAATTCCGACCACAGAGGGTGTAGAATTGTCATTCAGTAGAGGACTATATTGGTGACATATTCTGAATCCTTATGATGAGAGCTACACATTGGTATGATTTTCAAAAGATTTAACCAACTTTGTAAAATCACCCCATTAGAGGTCATTGTGCATTTATGCAAATTAAGCACTGTTCCACTACATGGATTTCCGGGGACTTATTAAATATGAGTTTTTGGAATGAATGGTGATTAAATGTGTTCTGTTGTAATTAGTGGTGAGGTAACCGCTTATTCTCCTTGATTTGACTAGCCTATGTTATTGGTTTATTTTCTATACTAATTATTATTACATTTATTTAATCATTCCTTTCTTTTCCCTTTTATTCATATATTCTTCCTCAGGCAGATACTTTACCTTTTCCATGCTATCCTTCTCGCTCCCCTTGCCCCCCCTTTTCTTTCTATTTCTTTTTCACGGATCACCCCGCCACTCTTGAATTCCTCTCCGCTTTCACTCTGTTCACCCCCTCCTTCACTTTAAAGGCTTATTGTACGATTTCCTTCAAATTTTTAATTTGTCATTATACATGTATACTCAAAATGCTGAAATAATAATGATCGGGAATGGTTTCTGTCCATTTTGAGCTGAAATAACGAGGTAACGTGAAAGAAACACTGCTTGTTATTTTGGCCGTTTAACACGCAGTTCTATGGGCGGACATAAAGTCATAATTTCTTGAATTATGACTTGTTGTCGAACTTTGCTCTGTTTACCTACAAACACAACAAATTTAGCTGATTCCATTTTGGTGCAAGTTGTGACATGTGTAAACATTACAAATATGCCAACAAATCAGGTTTGAAAAAAATTAACCAAATTCATATTATAAGATCGTACATAATGACTTTAATAAACAGAAATGGTCACATATTTGACTTTATTGAATAGACCTATAACCATGATAACTAAATATACTGCAAACATTTAATTGATAGGAATCGAACACAGATAGAATTGGACATATATCTGGCAGGCACACCAAGTTCAATTCTATTCATTTAATTCTGAAATGATGCGCTTGAAATGGGGGGGGGGGGTAAGTACCTGTACATTGATGGCTAAAGTGTGATTTAACTAAGGTGTTGTCGTGCGCATGTCTAGCAACCAAGGGGTCCCTGGTTCAAAACCAAACCCGAAAAAAGTTTTCTCCTGTTTTTCTTTATTTAGCGGCACATCTTTGTCCGAAACAAAAGGTACTACTGGGTGAATAGCTTGTTGCGAGTGATCAGCATGATGTATCTAGGATCCAGGTATATACTCGTTGCCGTAATTTATCCTGTTAGATCACTACTTCTACGGTGAATATTAATAATAATAATAATAATGACAATAAAAATAATAATAATAATAATAATAATAATAACACTAATATTAATAACAATACTAAAACGTCCACGGGTCACTGGTCAACGATCAATTGCTGCCAGACCAACATTAGGATATGGAGATATTCAAGGTGCGATACCGGAAGCCACTCAACAATGTAAGTCCAGTTGAGTCCAGTTCAATAGTTTTATGATTCCAGTTCAATATTTAATCATACTGGATGAATGGCGACCTTCACAGACGGATAATATAATGAAAGACAGAGATAAATTAAAAGACTATAGTTCGTGTCTGAAATTCTGACAACTAGACAGAAAATGCCGTACTGCACATGTCGGCAACCAATCACGGCGCGCCTTTTATCTCTGTCTTTCATTATAACAGACGGTTTACAGGAATTAAATGTTCAACTTCTTAGGATAACATAACACCAGTTTACTTGCAACTCTTCATTTCTATGCTGCACCTCTGTGACACAATGGGCAGGCTTTGTAGCGACATGTGACATGCTAATGTTGCTAATGTTACACTTAGATTTATAATGACATAATCTTTACTTACAACTCGACATTTCTATGCTGCAAGTCTGTGAGTCCATAGGGAAGTATTCCAGCGACATGTGACATGCTAATGTTGCACTGAGCCTGCAAAGAAATAATTGCTAATAAATGTCAATACAACATAACATACGTTTAATAATAGGAATTTTTCATTCA